>NC_052512.1:350013-402241 GCF_014356525.2 Nilaparvata lugens | reverse complement strand
AATTCTGATGGGGAAAGATCAAGTACTCATCTTGTAGTTTGTCGCAATGTCAGGAGTCCCTTGCAGAGATGGATGAAGGTTAAGATGATTGGTTGTCCTCCAGGAATGTTCAGGCGTTGCGGCGACAGATCCAAAAGGGAGTTAGTCTTGTTCCTCCTCATCAGCGTTCAATGACGAGGATTCCATCCATGTTGGAAGAAGTCGCCGGCCCTTTACAATGGAAATTCTCACCTGATACAGAAACCCAAAGGGGGTATTGAAGATCCGAAGTATAGAGGGAATCAATCGTCATTTATCAATTCAGCTATCCCATTTTTAGACCCACTGTATTCTCAAAGGGGACTTTACTTCTTAATATTACTCTAGCCTACATTTAAGTAACTTCAAAAGATGTCCGATTTTACTTGGACAATCAATCTCCTGGAGAGAATGAGAAATGTACCCCCAACGAAAACATTACTGGAAATTGAAAGAAATCTCAAGAAACAGTTAACACTATGACAGCTGGGATTAGAATGATCGCTCTCCTAGTTTTCAGAGGCGTCCAGACTGATCAGTTTTAACCATAATTACTTTGAAATATTACCCGATCGCCAGTGAATTTCTCTTCGTCCACTCTCTTTCTTCCTCAGTAAATAAGGAAGGTGATACGTTCAAGCAAGAAGGAAACCAGAGAGAACAGTTATTTCCTTTTGCAAGTTTAGGAATTATAGGCTTGATTCACATACTTCTGGTGTCTAGATCTGTCGTGAGAATAGATAATTCCAAGTGGGATGTGGGATCCAGGACTTTAATAAGATTCTGGTCAAATTATAATGATTTAGAAATGCGGCTAAGTTGCCAATGAACAAAAAAATTCACTATCTTCATGGGAACTGAAAACTACTAACTTAAGATAGAATAAATTCCATTTAATAACTCAAATTTTGGTAACAGAAGTAGCGGTATGGCGGGAGTGTGTGACGGTTTTTCCTCCTGCTAGCCATGCATTCATTCCAGAAGGTTTTGTTGCAGGTCTTCGAGACTTTGTCGCATTTATTTGTGACCCACCCGCTGCCGCCGTATTAGACCGGAGCACCCGGAAGTACAAGCTGAGTTGATCCTCGGCGCGCATTGTGTTTAGTTCTGACTGGTTGTCCCCCCTCCACGTGGATGAGCGCTTTTGCTCCCATCTTCAATCTTGATGCCGCAGTCTTTAATTGACTAATAGATTCTTTTGAATTGAAGATATTTTGTGAAAGACTTTCGTGGACGACCTGAATTGTCTCGTCATTTATAATTGGTCCCGATGCGAAGACCCATCTTCAACTAAAGCAGAGTTCATACATGAATTCACCCCATTTGATTCTCATCATCACCTTTCAGATCCTGACCGCTCCTACTTTCAAATTATTTTTCAGCTCTTCCAGCGAATAAGGGCGACCGTTGACTATAGTTTGTTGTATTGTAAAACAGCGTGATTTCCATCTCTCCTAGCAATCAACAAGAATTTTTTCAGTTCCCTACGTGTACCTCTGATGTGAGCCGTGGAATCCTCTTCTACTACATATAACAGTCTTCGAATCTCCCGCCTCTGACTTAAGATTTCTAGCTTTTTCTTAAAATTCAAAGCTTACAATAATTGGCCTACCGTTTCAGCTCGGCGACCATTCTATGCACTCGCTCAATGTCTTATGGCTCCATATTCACATTCAATTTTGTCCGAATAATATCTATGATCATGACCTCGCACATGTTACTGTTCTCCCCGTTCTCCCTTGAATTTTGTAGAACACTGAGTTGTTATGTCTTGAAAATCCCTCTAAGCGATCCACGTCTACCTTTAATTGGCTGTTTTCCCTTAGGAAGACGATCACAATGTTTCTTAAGCATAGCAACCTCATTATTCAATACCACAGTATCCTTATTTATGTTCACCACAGCACTTCTTATTTCGGGAATGTCAACAATTATTTTTCTATATTTTCTAATTTTTGAAACAAATCATCGACAGTCCTCTGTGGACCCGGGTAGACTCAATGCCAGCGATGGCCAACAGAATCAAAATACACACGCTGTAAGAATATTACAACTTTTACAATTTACTGCTGATTTACAGGCATTGTTCAACCTAAAAAGAATAGCACCGAACACAACAACAAACATTTCGACTCGTAACCGGTAAATCACACAATCTAATGGCATTATCAAACACGATTAGAGAGGTTCCGAAACACAACCGCTCACTTCAACGTCTCCTACTCAACCATTATCAATTATAAGGTATTGGAATCGAAATACAGGATGGCATATAGAAATGAGAAGGATAAATACCTATGGGAAAGGAAATACCTTTCTGATACTCTGATACTGTGGCCTGGTGATGATTACAAGCTGCTTGGCAATATTAATTCACTGCTCCTTGCTTCTCCCAAATATTCACGATATTCATTAAACACTTCAATCAACTATTGACATATAATGTCCGGCTAGACAAATAACAAAATAACAAATAAAGTAAGCCGGAACGGTCTGGTTTTGCACCCTCTTGATCCGTCTGCTTTCTTTCCGACTGAGAAGGAAAGCCTGCGCTGACGACAGTTTTCGACAATCCACCCCAGGAGGCAGCACCGCACGGAACAGCGCTACATGGACGCGATCATTCAAGAATGGCAAACACACCTTGTCATTTGAGTAGGATTGATATTCGGGACTCACCCCTAATGGGACGCTGTAGAAATCCATTGAACGATTATTTTGGTGATCCACATTCCCGAAAAGAATTGATGTCTGAGCGCGCTGTGTTCGCTTCAATGGTTGAAACCAGAGTGCCCGGAAAGAATGCAATTTTTGGTCAGGTCTGACTCTTCCTAGGCCTACACGTGGAAAACTAGACTATGGCAGGGGGAAGAAGAGCCGGAAACTGTTGATGGGACGAGTGGATGGAAACTATCTCCCAGGCTGGGATGCAAGCTAGGCAGTTCCGCAACCCTGAGAAAGATCCCACGTCGTCCATTGGTTGAAAAAAGCTTTCCGTACCTATGCTAGGCAGCCAGTATATGAAATATTATGTTCAATTTCACTATTTCAATAACACTACTTTCAATTGCTTCCATTATACGTGTTTGTCATATTAAGTGATTACCTAACGAAGAAAATTATTCCCTTTCACTGGTTCTCATGATGAATTGTTCTTGTCATTGATCACTTATAGAAATAGTTGCTACTGGTTGTCTCTTCGTTTTTTCCTTTCTCACTGGTTTACATCAATCATTGTCCTTGTCATTTATCAGTAGTGGAAAATATTAGCTGCTGGTTGTCCCTTCGTTTTGCTGCTGGTTGCTTCCTTGTTAGTATTGTGCTAGGAAAATTATTTATTATTCTACTGTCCACTTCTTCCAAATATGGAGGAATTTATACTGGGTATGACTATAAAGGTAATCAAAATCAGTTTCAATAGATATGACTATAGGAAAGGTTCATCTAGCGTTAACGGAGATATAACATGGAGGTTTCTCAATGGAGAGTGTAAGGCTAAATTAATTACGGATAATGATTCTAAAACGATATTGGTTTCATCAGGCTATAGGGTCATAGTCATCCTGCCCACTTCGAGAACTAGAGGAGAGTAGTGATGTGTCTCAGTATTTTTTTCAACGCCAGTATTACAACCAATAATAATAATACAGGTGTCATCCGTGACTCGGTCTCTTTGGCTAGAGTTGATGGTGCCGACAGCCAAATTGAATTGTGGTGTGCTGGCACGACAGGTGACGGAACTTGTAGCTGCTCTGCACTTATTCAAAACCTGATTAATGAGAATAATAATTTGAAGTCAGATAGCCTACGGCTTAAAGAACAGTGGGAGGTGGCGATTAATAGGTCTATATCTGATGATGTTCGATCATGGAGTTAACTGATTGTCTGACAAAGCAGTGCAGTGATTCGAGTACACAGACGGATGTAGTCGTGAGTGATAAAACAGTTGATACTCCTCTTCTGTTGGTGGAGCAAATGAGACTAGCGAATAGTTTTGTTTTGCCTTTTGGATTGGATATTGATAGCTTGCAGCTGCTTATTGAGGAAAATGTAGTTTGATGGATCAATTGATTGCCGTAGGAGAGGAGTTGGAGAGGACAAGGGAGGCGCTTACTCGTTTGCAGGGTTAAGCGATAATCTGGGGAATGGTCAGCATAATTCTGTTAGTGCAAGTACAAATTGCTCTCTATTCCAGGAAAATCCTTCGATTAAAAAATGGTCTGATAGTCATGGTAGGGGTATAAATGAGCTGTTGACTAATCGGTTACCTTCCAATACCAGTTGTTATTCTTATGTTGCATCAGGGCGCCTCTTGAAATCCCGATTGAAAAAATGCTAGATAAGAGGGAGATTGGTGAGACAAAAAGAGGTGACTTTGTTGCTTTGATTGGGGGCACAAATAGTTTTGCTCAGGGTTCTTACTCCAGGATAATATTGACAACTTATCAGTTATTGTCCAAAGTGATAAATAGCTACAGTCATACCAACCTCATTCTTTGCACAGTCCCTTACAGATACGATCTTCCAGGGAGCTCTGATGAAAATCGTGTTATTAGTTGTGTGAATAGGCTATAAGATGTATTCCTTATCATTACCTGCATTTGTCAATTAGGATTATTAATTTATGGAGCTACAATAGATCTCTGCATACTAACCATGGTCTGCATCTCAACAGAAAGGGAAAGCTGAGGCTAGATAAGGATTTTCTGAGTATATTGCTGAGTTAACTTGGCAAAAAATAGTCTTCCTTCTGTGAGTGTTAAATCTTTTAGTCACGTGAATGACAGGTCTGCACATAATTGTGGGGTTTTGAGCTCTCTTGAGGGTATTCAGTGACATCAGCATTTTGTAGAGAAAGTATGGCAAGGGAGAGTTGCAATCTTAGTTGGGGATGATATTTCTGTCACGGTCAGAGAGGATATTAATGATTTTCTTCAGAGAAGATGTTCGAAGTTACTGCAGTTGAGTCCGAGGGATTGTGTGGTGGTATAAGAGAATGTTCTGTTGTAGTATTTCTCTATAGAACACCGGATAGTTCTTTGGATGACTTCTTATCGCGACTGGATACACTTCTTTGCAGATTGAGTTTGGATGTCATGGCCTTTACCTCAAGGTCATCCAGGTCAACCACCCTAACCTCAAGGTCATCCAGGTCAACCACCCCCAACCTCAAGGTCATCCAGGTCAACCACCTTAACCTCAAGGTCATCCAGGTCAACCACCTTAACGTCAAGGTCATCCAGGTCAACAACCTTAACCTCAAGGTCATCCAGGTCAACCGCACCCACCTCAAGGTCATCTAGGTCAACCACACCCACCTCAAGGTCATCTAGTTCAACCAAACCCACCTCAACGTCATCCAGGTTAACCACCTTAACCTCTAGGTCATCCAGGTCGACCACTCTAACCTCAAGGTCACCGAAAAAAAAAAATGATGGAAAAAAAATTAAAAAAAAAAATTGAAAAAAAAAAATTAAAAAATTGAAAAAAAAAAATAGAAAAAAAAATTGAAAAAAAATGAAATGAAAAAAAAATTGAAAAAAAAAGGAATTAAAAAAAAAAATTAAAAAAAAAAAAATTTAAAAAACAAAAAAAAATTAAAAAAAAAAATAAAAAATTAGAAAAAAAAACATGAAATCGGGAATAAATGGGGAAAAGAGGGAAAAAAGGGAAAAGAAAAATTCTCTCTGGATCCTGAACTGGGGTATAAAAGGAGTTGTTCTACAAGGAGTGGGACATTGTGTCTTTGACAGTCATGCCGTCAGTACATGTGTGTTATCACCAGTACGTGTGTGTGTGATTTTAGTATATTGGTTTTGGATCACTTTCATCTTCATCAACACCAAGAGTAAGTATCATTTTATAGTTCTATATATATTTATATTATATTCATGATTTAACAATCAAGTCCAAAAGAGTAGAATTTTGAAGTAGATGGTTTGAGACTAAATTCTAAAATGACTTACATTCGAAAATGATGAGTTAATTATAAATTAGGATCCAATACATAGAGTACATGACATAGTCGAAAATGACTAGTGTAATTATGAATTAGGTTCCAATACATACAAGTTATGAGTTTAATTATGAATTAGGTCCTTCGAGTTGGTGGTTGTAATCCATCCTAAGCTAAAAAACGTATAATTACGAAGTAGATCCTAGACCCCCATTCACATTCCCCCATACAGCTCCAGACCATCATCCCTAGAACATAAACACCATAGAGTAAATGACATAGTCAAAAATGGCCATGTAATTATGAATTAGGTTCCAATACATACAAATTATGAGTTAAATTATGAATTTGGTTCTTCGAGTTGGTGGTTGTAATCCATCCTAACCTAAAAAACGGATAATCACAAAGTAGATCCTAGACCTCCATTCACATGGTTGTAATTCATCCTAACCTAGAAAACATATAATCACAAAGTAGATCCTAGACCCCCATTCACATTCCCCCATACAGCTCCGGACCATCATCTCTAGAACATAAACACCATAGAGTAAATGACATAGTCAAAAATGACTAGTGTAATTATGAATTAGGTTCTGATACATACAAGTTAAGAGTTTAATTGTGAATGAGGTTCTTCGATGATGGGACGACTGGCGGTGATAGTGGGGCGACTGGTGACGATGGTGAGGCGACTTGTGGTGGTTGATGACTGGTTGTGGTTGGATGCCGGTGTTATGGATTGAGGTCTACTTCTGATGAGCAATCCATCGATGATAAGCAGACTCCATCCACTGGAATTTTCTTCAAATTTCGACTCCTCATCCAGTAGGGTAATGCACGCTTGGTTGATGATGTCTGAAAGATTGATGATACTTAAGATGGTGTAGTTTGGAGTTTTGAAGGCGACATTCTAAAACTCTTCTTGATCGAAGAAGGTCTTATCAAGGGTGCTGCGGAAATATGTTGCCTCCAATACTAGATTGAACTTCATTGCTCCATGTGTCTGCAGTTGTTGACTGATGTTGTGAACAATTTTATCCTTCAGACTGCTCAGAAAGGTGTGGAAATCTTTGGCAGGCTCATCCTTGTATGCATTATTGTAGTATAGAGTCGTGAGTCTGGATTTGAATGCCTCCTCCAGGACAACAAACTCGTCCACTGAGTTTGCTGTTTGCTGACATCGTACAGCTTTGCTCATCAGGAACAATGCAGAACAATATTGTATTAGTATGGTATGCAGTATTCAACTCTATATATATCACTATCACAGATGTGGGGGATGAAGGCAGTGAATCAGTATCTAGGATCGTGGGTTGGAGGATGGGGTTCATAGGTGTTTATGTTCTAGGATGATGGTCCAGAGCTGTATGGTGGGGTGGGGTGGAGTTGCGATGGGGGGATGTGAATGGGGGTCTAGGTCTACTTTGTGATTATATGGTTTTTAGGTTAGGATGGATTACAAGCATGTGAATGGAGGTCTAGGATCTACTTATGGGGATGGGTGTGGATGGGGGAATGTGAATGGGGGTCTAGGATCTACTTTGTGATTATACTGTTTTTAGGTTAGGATGAATTACAACCATGTGAATGGAGGTCTAGGATCTACTTTGTGATTATACATTTTTTAGGTTAGGATGGATTACAACCACCAACTCGAAGAACCTAATTCACAATTAAACTCTTTACTTGTATGTATTGGAACCTAATTCATAATTACACTAGTCATTTTTGACTATGTCATTTACTCTATGGTGTTTATGTTCTAGGGATGATGGTCCGGAGCTGTATGGGGGAATGTGAATGGGGGTCTGGGATCTACTTTGTGATTATACGTTTTTTAGGTTAGGATGAATTACAACCATGTGAATGGAGGTCTAGGATCTACTTTGTGATTATACGTTTTTTAGGTTAGGATCGATTACACCATCAACTCGAAGAACCTAATTCATAATTTAACTCATAACTTGTATGTATTGGAACCTAATTCATAATTACACTAGTCATTTTTGACTATGTCATTTACTCTATGGTGTTTATGTTCTAGGGATGATGGTCCCGAGCTGTATGGGGGAATGTGAATGGGGGTCTAGGATCTACTTTGTAATTATATGTTTTTTAGGTTAGGATGGATCACAACCACCACTCGAAGAACCTCATTCACAATTAAACTCTTAACTTGTATGTATTGGAACCTAATTCATAATTACACTAGTCATTTTTGACTATGTCATTTACTCTATGGTGTTTATGTTCTAGAGATGATGGTCCGGAGCTGTATGGGGGAATGTGAATGGGGGTCTAGGATCTACTTTGTGATTATACATTTTCTAGGTTAGGATGATTACAACCATGTGAATGGAGGTCTAGGATCTACTTTGTGATTATCCGTTTTTTAGGTTAGGATGGATTACAACCACCAACTCGAAGAACCAATTCATAATTTAACTCATAATTTGTATGTATTGGAACCTAATTCATAATTACACTGGCCATTTTTGACTATGTCATTTACTCTATGGTGTTTATGTTCTGGGGATGATGGTCTGGAGCTGTATGGAGCTGTATATTTTTCATTTTTTTTTCTTAATTTTTTTTTTTTTTTTTTAATTTTTTTTTTTTAATTCTTTAATTTTTTTTTTTTAATTTTTTAATTTTATTTTTTTTTTAATTTTTTTTTATTATTTTTTATTTTTTTTTCAATTTTTTTTCAATTTTTTTAATTTTTTTTTATTATTATTTTTTTCTAATTTTTTTTATTTTTTTTATTATTTTTTTTTATTTTTTTTATTTATTTATTAATTTTTTTTTTTTTTCGGTGACCTTGAGGTTAGGGTGGTTGACCTGGATGACCTTGAGGTTAAGGTGGTTAACCTGGATGACGTTGAGGTGGGTGTGGTTGACTAGATGACCTTGAGTTGGGTGTGGTTGACCTAGATGACCTTGAGGTGGGTGTGGTTGACCTGGATGACCTTGAGGTTAAGGTTGTTGACCTGGATGACCTTGAGGTTAAGGTGGTTGACCTGGATGACCTTGAGGTTAATGTGGTTGACCTGGATGACCTTGAGGTTGGGGATGGTTGACCTGGATGACCTTGTGGTTGGGGGTGGTTGACACGGATGACCTTGAGGTAGGGTGGTTGACCTGGATGACCTTGAGGTAAAGGCCGGTCCTGGGACACTTGTGTCCCAGGACCGGCCTTTTATATCAACTGAGAGCGTTGTGGGTGGGGTGATTGACTTGGGTTTGTCTGATCATCATGTGATTTGTCAGGGTTATTGGTCGAAATCAATGTGAGGATGAGAAGTATATGAATAAGAGAATTTTCTCAAGCAAAAATATTGAACGCTTTTTAGATTCATTGGAAGTGGGAGCTTATGAAGATTGTTTTCATCCTCTAGCTGTGATTTGTGTTTCAAGAAGTTTTTCTCTAGATTCAATCGAGGCTTCATGGAGGCATTTCCAATCAAAACCATGAAGATTAAAAAGAATAGTTCAATGAGAAAATGGTCGACTCCAGGTTTGAGAATCTCACTTAATACAAAAAGAGAGTTGTTAATGTCTTTGAAGAATGATGCAAGGCGGGATCCTAGTTTTCATTTATATGTTTAAAAGTATAGTAAGGTACTAGAAAAAACAATCACTTTGGCAAGAAAAAGTATCTTGATAGCCTGATTAAGCATCCGGATAATGTGACAAAGGGTACTTGGCAGGTAATAAGGAATACTATGGAAAATTCATCTTTCAAAAACGAATGCCCTAAATTGTTTGCAGATGGAGTTTTGGTTGACGAGCCTGTTCAGGTTGCACAATGTTTTAATGAGCACTTCAACAGAAAATCCAAAGCACATAGTTGCAACTCAGAGGAAATTAAAGAGTACCTACAAGCCTTTAGACAACATAGAATAGAGAATAATAGGGGTATTAGACAGTTCAGATTTCAACCATTATCGGAAGGGCAGGTTCTCTTACCCCTGTGGGGTGGAAGAGAAGGGTCAAACAAGGTAGACCTAGAACTCAAGTTAACGAGGAGAAAATACCCACAGTATCTCCTGCTTGTCATAAAAGGCGACTAAAAGGAGGCCCTCTTCTCCAGAGCCCTTATTCCCACTTCCTTCTTCTTCTTGAACATGCTCTGGATCTTTCTTTTTTCTGAATGATAGTTTCTTTATCGACTTGGCTTTGTGTAATTCTTTCTTTTAACTCGTCTTTTATCTTTTTGTCTGGTCTTCCTTGGCCAAGTTCTTGCCTTTAAAGCCCTAGTCTCCCAAAAACAACTTTGGGACTGAGGGCTTATTTTTCCTTTTCTATATATTTTCCTACCCCCGTGGAGAATTTATTCATGATAACTCCATGCCTGTTGTAAGAGGCGAGTAGGGAGGACGAATGATCGCCGGCTAGAGTGATCTCCTCTTATCGGCCAACAGCTTCGGGTGGATGAGCTGGTAAGAGAAGAGCACCCTCTTGCCCTGAAGTTGAGAAACTGGCTCCTTAAGGCAGATGAGCTGCAGAATGCGGCCAACGGCATGAGGATGAGGAAGAGTTTTCGGACAAACCACCTCATTATAGATCCAGATTGGATAAGTCCTAGTAAAACCATCATGGCAAGGCTTACAACAAAAAATCCGGAATAGTTCCTCGTTTGGATCTCCGGAGGAAATGTTTTAAGCAGTGTTGCAACGGTGAAACTAACACGAAGAAACTTGAGAATAGCAAGAGAATAGCAACCTGGAACGTACGAACTCTGAACACACCAGGAAAAACACACAACGTCATCAAAGAAATGAAGCGACTTCACATAGATATCCTCGGAGTGAGCGAAATGCGATGGCTTGACTCAGGCGAGGTAAATTTGGAGGGATACAAAGCATTCTACTCAGGAAGAAATGATGGAAGACATGAGGATGGAGTGGGAGTGATTGTGACAAGAGAACTAGCAGCATGCATCAAGACTTTCACACCCATTTCAAAGTGGATACTGCTTGTACAATTGGAAGGAAGCCCGGTAAGCATCAACATCATCCAAGTATACGCCCCAACTCTGGATAAACCAGATGAGTTGGTAGATGAAATCTACGCCTCCATCAACAATGTCATGAGTAAACTGAGGAAGAATGACATAAATATTGTAATGGAGACTTCAACTCCAAAGTGGGGGAAGGGTCAACCTCTGACGCTGTTGGCTCATTTGGACTTGGAGAGAGAAACAAGAGAGGAGACTCACTGGAACTGTTTGCATCAACACATGACTAAGTTGTAACAAACACATGGTTGAAACAACCCAAGCGCCGTTGTATACCTGGAAAAGTCCCAGTGACAAACCAGAAAAGGTGATCAGAGATCAGATTGACTTTATCATGATCAACAAGAGGTTCTGAAACAGCTGCATGACAATGAGGACCTACCCAGGTGCTGATATTCTATCTGATCATAATCCCCTGATGGGAGATTCCAGAATAAGAATGAAGAAGATCAAAAAGAATCACCCCCACCTTTTGATTTGAGAGAACTGAGAGATAAGGAAACAAAGGCAGATGTGATATGGACTCTTAATGATCAGTATGAAGGGACAGACAGAGGTGATGTGGAAATGGAACTGGAAGGTCTACAGAAAATAGTACAAAATATAAAAACGGATATGCTGATTCCAGGAAAGAGGAGGAATAAACCATGGATGACAAAGGAGATCCTTGAACTTATGGGGGATAGAAGATTGTCAAGGGGTAACAAAGGTGAGTACTGTAGGATCCAGAGTATCATTGTAAACAAAATAAGAGAAGCCAAAGAGAAAGAATTGATTGAAGAGTGTGAAGAGAAAGAATATTCACAGAGCAAGCATGACGTCTTCAACATCTACAAGAAAGTGAGAGAGCTTACCGGGACTGGCCGAAGGAAGACGGGAAGAGTGCTGTTATCAGATGAGGGAGATGTAATTCTATCTTTGGGAGAGAAGAAAGAACAGTGGACAAAGTACATCGAGAAACTGTTCCAAGACAACAAAGCTGAATACATCCCACATGAGACGGGAGAGTGTGGACCGTACTTTTGGAGGAAGAGGTCATGCAGCAATCAACCAAATGAAGAACGGAAAGCAGCTGGGCCCGATGGAATACACGCAGAGTTGCTTAAACTCCTTGGAACCGAGAACATAAAACGGTTGACAAGCATTTTCAATCAGATTTACACATCGGGCAGGATCCCAGAGTCATGGCTGAAATGGGAGTTCATCACTTTACCAAAGAACCAAGTGCCAAGCCCTGTGACGACTATCACACCAACAGCTTAATGAGCCATGTGCTGGAGCTGTTTCTGAGAATAATTCATAAACGAATATACAAACTGTGTGAACAGAAGAACAGATAGCACCGAATCAGTTTGGTTTCTTAAATGCTGTAGGTACATGGGAAGCCTTTTTTAGTGTGCAAGTACTATTTCAACAAAGCAGAGATGTTAATTGCAGCATTTTGCATGCCTTATAGATTATAAAAAGGCATTTGATCGGGTAATACACGAGAAGATGATGGACATACTCAGAAACATTGGGATGGATTCAGGAACAATTAACATAATAATAAACCTGTACTGGAACCAGTCCGCAGTACTCAAAATACAGGGAGAGCATACTGAGGAGATAAATATTCAACAAGGATGTATTCTTCCACGCATCCTTTTTAATTTATACTCTGAATTCATCTTCAGGGGAGCACTCGAAGAAATAGAAGAAGGCATATCCCTTAACGGCCTGTGTATCAATAATATCAGATTTAAGCAGATGATACCATAATCTTTGCATATACACCGGAAGGACTGCAGGCACTTTTGAACAAAGTCGTACAAGTAAGTGCTAGATATGGACTGGAAATGAATGTCAACAAGACAATACTTTCAATAGTTAGTAAGGAAGAATTCAATAATGTCCATATCACTGTCAATAACATAAGAATAGAAAGAGCAAAGCACTACACATACTTGGGAACTATAATAAATGAAAATTGGGATAATGCACAAGAGATCAAGTGCCAAATAGAAAAAGCAAGAGCAATATTTGTTGAAATGAGTGCCTCATTTAAAATCACAACATAACTCTTACCACACAGGTCCGCTTCTTGAGATGTTACGTCTTCACTGTGTTGCTTTATGGAGTTGAAACATGGACAGTCACACAAGAACTTTCTAAAAGGCTGGAGGCCTTTGAAATGTGGCTGTACAGGAGGATGTTGCAGATCTCTTGGAAAGATAAGGTCACTGATGTAGAGGTCCTGCGACGCATGAATAAGAAGATGGAAATCATTAACACTGTAAAAAGTCGCAAATTACCGTACTTGGGTCACATCATGCGGAATGAGAAGAGATATGCACTGCTGCAGCAAATACTCTAAGGCAAAATTAACAGCAAGCGAGGCCGAGGAAGAAGAAGAACATCATGGCTGGCAAACCTGAGGCAGTGATATGACAAATCATCCAATGAGCTTTTTCGCATTGCAACCAACAGGGTCAGAATTGCATTGATGGTCGCCAACATCCAAACCGGATAGGCCACCTAAGAAGAAGAAGAAAGATTCTCAGGATAATGACAGGCTTAGAAAATAAGAGTTCGGCGGGGTGGGATGGCATTCCTATATTTATCATTTGAAAGTCATGTAATCTCATACTTAAGCCTCTACATACTCGATTAATCTCTCTTTTGATACTGGACATTTTCCTGACTTGTTGAAATACACTGTTTTGAAACCTTTGTACAAGGCTTCTCATACTCAGCTCAATATTTTTTTTGAAAAGTCCTCTCTTTTTTGCAATTCACAGTTTGGATTTAGAAAGGGCAGATCCATTGAAGATGCTGTTTTCGGAATTAACCAGGGTACACTTAAGGCTAGGGATGACTCTGAACAGGCTCTGGGTATTTTCTGTGACTTGTCGGGAGCTTTTGATAATATTCAACATGATCTTCTATTGCACAAATTGAAATACTATGGTTTAAATGGGAAGGAATACTCATGGTTCCAGTCATATTTATCGGGGAGGTTCCATAGAGTGTCAATATCTGTTGGTAATGAAACATGCAGCTCTTCTTGTTTACCTATGTCTCAGGGAGTACCGCAGGGTCCAATATTGGTCCCTCTTATACCTTGTCTATGTTAATGACATCGAGAGTCATGTCAATTTCAAACTCTCTCTTTTTGTGGACGACACTACAGCTTTAATCACCAGAAGAACAGTGAATGTTTGATAAGAGAGGCTGAGAAGTGTCTTGCTGAATAAGATTCGTGGTTTGTTCAGAATAGTCTTAGTTTGAACTACAAAAAACTAAAGTAATTCCCTTAGTAGAGATTATAAAAGTTTTGGAATAAACTTGAATACTCAAAGTAGAGTTGAACTTCTGATTCCACGACATTCTTGGGTCTGATGGTGGAAGCTGCATATTTCTCATGTCACTGGTAAATTGAATAGAGCCTTGTTTGCATCAAGAGTAATGGCTAGAGTAGGGAGTGAAAAAACTGTTCTTTTTGTATATCACGCTTATTTTCTGTCAGTTATGAGATATGGAGTTATTTTTTGGGGAAAAAGTATAGATAATAATGGAATATTCATACTGCAGAAGAAGCCATAAGGATGATTTATAAGATTAATACAATGCGCTCTTGCAGACCTTATTTCAAAGAAAAGAGATTGCTGACGGCTCCTGCTATTTATATATTAGATTTAGCAATCTTAGTTTTTAAAAAAATAGACGAATGTATGAGGAGAACCAGATGAGTCATCCCCATAATACACGATTTAGAGGTTTTGTTCACCCACATCACAGACTGAGCCTGCTGGAGAGTGGCCCGTTTTATATGGGAATGAAAATATTTAATTCAATCCCATCTCACATAAGAGAAATTGATGGCTTGAAGGAGTTCAAAAAACACTCAGGGAATTCCTTATTGTATTGTGTCCGTACAGGTTAGCTGACTTCCTTGTTGAATAATAATTGATTGATGTATGTTATGTGGGATCTGTTGTGTTGAAATAGGAGTGATGGTAGATATCAGATTAAACTTTGACGTGGCATATACTGCTGGATCGTAGCTCCCTTAATGCAGTTCAGTAATTGTGACGAACAAGTAGAGTAAAGTAAAGTAAAAGTAGATGTTCTATTGACTCTATGTCATATTCACAGTACACGAGATAAGACAAGATAAAGGATTGTGAGAGAAATAATATAATAGTACAATCATGTTTCCTCGTTTCAATTCCTAAATCAATGATCGATTCATCAAATTTGTTAGCATTGAGTAATTGAATTACAAAAGAGCCAGGAGAAGCATGTTAATTTTTAATGAGAGAGCAACAGTTCGATGTGCAGGCTCTTACAAAATTGATCATTCTGAAAGATCCAGCCGTCCAAAAGTATTGAATTTCTTGAAAAATTGAAGATAAATATTGTATGAATCGTATGAGATGTTGATGGGACTTACAAGTCATTTACTTTTTGAGGAAAATACTTACAAAGTAGCTCAATTTAACATCGAAAAGATTGGAAGAATAGACTTTCAGAGCACCAATGACGTCACACCAATCATCTGACTCTGATCATTAAAAGATCGACGTGCGCGTGGCCAGTACCTTCTATTCTAGGTACCTTGTTATGATAGATTCTTCTAGTAAAGGCTGTAGACCCAGACCAGCATTATTGAATGTTGATGGTTCACATGAGTTCTTATCAATGACATTCAACCAAGTCATTTTCAAAATTTTATGGAACAGAAATTCCGTTTCATTTTATTCATCCACAGTACAAATTACACTGATGTGATTACATTGAATGTGATTGAATTAAATAATAAGGTAGTCCTTGTGCTATTTTACTTCCAAATTTTGGCAATGACACGGTCCAAGATATGAGGTTGATTTTTCAAATGTACAATGTCTATACAATATTAGTCCAAAATAAACATGAAAAATTTAAATTCTGAATTTAGATGGCTCAAATTGATAAATTAATTAGAAATATTCCACACGATTAGCACTTTAAACGATATAAATTGAGTGAAAATATGCTCAAGTGAAAATTTATCACACTAATATTTCTTTTATTATCAGCCTATCCTATAAATGACAGTAAACTTTTATTTTCAGGAAGTAACTGCACTTGGAGATCCAATAGGACCTAAGGGACCAACTATCATAGAGAAGCCTAACAATGTTGATGATGACTTGAAGGTGGTTACCGATTCAATCAATGCAAAAGTGTTGAATGATGACTTCATAAAACTGATTGCCAGTAGAACGGCGGATCAAAGAGCTGCCATAAATGCAGCCTACTTGAAGGCATCAGGCAAGGTAAAAATAGCAGTTCACAGTGAAAGTACCATTTGCACAGATTCAGTTCAAACAGAATATTTGTAATTCTCATCAAACGAAAATCCAAATTAAATGCTGAAAATGACCCCAAAGACTTTTGCTACTACTAGTAGTTCTGTGAACAGTAGACCTCACGCAATATTTTCATCCACAAGATTGGAACTATAGACCTTATGGAAATACAGCAATAGACTGGCTTCTCCACACATCTGTGTAATCACTTGTCAGCTGATTTATGATGAATAATATTCTATAGTCTGATTTTTACTCTAATATTGGCGTATGAAGAAGGCTCCCTTTTCCTTTCATATTATCCTTGAAATGCAAAATTTTCAAAAACCTTGTATATACGTCGACGCGAAATTAAAAAATGAACATACCTGTCAAATTTCATGAAAATCGATTACCGCTTTTCGCCGTAAATGCGCAACATATGAACATTAAAACATTTAAACATCAAGAGAAATGCCAAACCGTCGACTTGAATCTTAGACCTCAATTCGCTTGGTCAACAAGACAACAGTGTAAACAGCTGGATGGAAATTCGATGAGCACTACTATTCAAAAACTGACCGGCAATGAGGAGGTACTGGGTTCGATTCCCGGACTGACAAATAGTTTTGAATAGAAGCACTCATTGAATTTCCATTTAGATGTTTACCCTGTTGTCAGTATTTGTAGTAGCAGTAGTCTTCTGGGTGATCTCAATAATTTAATTTGGATTTACGTTGGATAATAATATTATTAATTCATTAGCATTTGAATAAGTGCAATATAATCATCAGTAATTTCCATCTGTAGAATATTTGTTCCTACTAGATTGAGTCCATGATGAAAACCATATGCACCAACTATGTTATATGCTAAACCACGACACCATGAACATAGCAGTTCACAGTAAAAGTGCTGTTTGCACAGAATCTCTGTTTGAACTAGATTGAGTCGTCCATATTGAGGGCCATATGCACCACTATTATGGTCGATCGACCAGTTAATATGATCGCATTCATTCTCCCTCCAGGTTGAGTTGTTGAGCCAATTTTGGAGAAAGCACCCACAGAGGTGCATTCAGATTTATAAACACGCGCCGATCATGAACGAGATACAGGAGTTTCGCAATATGATCGCTTGATGATGGCGCGCCTGTTTTATTGTCGGCTAGCTGGTAGCGTGCTTCACAAGGGTCTGATCGAAACGTATTGAAATGAAATATTAACCTACTGAAATCTTCAGGAATTCAATTTATGCCTAGAACCATCCTCGGTAATGAATAATCATTTTGCAAAATTATCTTATATCAAGTGAGCAATTTCTGTATATTTTTATTTCTATATCTGGTTGTTTATGTTCAACGGATCACGAAAACGGCTCTAACGATTTTCACGAGATTTATAACATAGTAGGTTCATGATATAAAAATTTGATTGCACTGGGTCTCATCCCTGAGAAAACTCGCAGAAGTACATTAGAAGGATAATAATTAATCCTTGGAAGAACAAATGATAATTTCGTCGTCTGTCAATAACAGAAGATGCGTGTGCCTGTGTGGGAGATCAGCTGTGTAATCAATCAGCTTAACGTATCTCGCGAAAAAATTATCTAGAAATTTCAATAGACTCTATCAAAATAATTTGATGTTTAACCAGCTCTCAATCTTTTCCGAAAAATCGATTTCCAGCCAGAAAAGTCTCATTCTCGGTCCTTGTGCGAAATATACTAATGTTGACATGACATGGCAGAGAAATCTCCTATAATTATTCTGAAATCTGCTATTATTAATTCTGTGGACATGGTTAATCATTCTAAATTAGAGTATATCGTAATATTCAAAGTTAATCATTATTTTACATTTCAAAGTGCTAGTGAGTATTATTTTGTTATTCAATTTGGTTTGTAAACAATATGAATTGGAACTCTTCTGTTTTTGAATATTTTTAATGAAAATGGACCTGAATTCAAGTGTATGAAACATAAGCTACTTTTTAGATCATTTAAGGTGTATCAATCAAAATTCGGGGAAGAAAGAGTTTCATGCCGTGCCTGTTAGTCCTTCCCCAATCATTTTGAAGAATTGTGTTCTGTTTACCAATGAATAAATAACGAGCGAAGGTAGGTGCCCCGATATTCTAATGTTAACAGTCCAGTAGTTCAAACGTGATGATGAGTCATTTGTGGATTTCCTATACCATAATATAAGCCGGATCATACTTCTATTATAATATTGTTACGGGTTTCTACTGTCACAAAGTAAATTTCACTCCGAGACTAATGACACTACCGGCCGGCAGCTTATAATTTTTCTGCCTAGTCGATTTACTCCAGGGTCAGCCGCTCCAGCGACCCTCCCTATTCGCTGTGACTGAGATAAGAGTTGTTTGTCTCAATTTTTGGAGAGCCTGTCGCGGCAGTCGGTAGCGAGAAACGAGTGAGGTCACTCTTTGGTAGAGTAAGATTTTTGCTAATATTACCCAAATATCTGCCTTCAAATAAAATGGTAAGGGTGATGTATTTCAGGCGAAGTGTTTGTAGTGTTAAATGTTAAACTCTTCTCCTTTTGGCCAGCTAGAGGAGAGGTTGTGTTAATCAACTCGATTAATCAATAATATTGGGGCACCGAGATTCGCTCGTTATTTTAACTTTCACACGTGTGTGTGTGTGTGTGTGTGTGTGTGTGTGTGTGTGTGTGTTGTGGTGTGTGTGTGTGTGTGTGTGTGTGTGTGTTGTGTGTGTGTGGTGTGTGTGTGGTGTTGTGTGTGTGTGTGGTGTGTGTGTGTGTGTGTGTGTTGTGTGTGGGTGGTTGTGTTGTGTGTGTGTGTGTGTGTGTGTGTGTGTGGTGTGTGTGTGTTGTGTGTGTGGTGTGTGTGGTGTTGTTGTGTGTGTGGTGTGTGTTGTGTGTGTTGTGTGGGTGTGTGTGGTGTGTGTGTGTGTGTGTGTGTGTGTGTGTGGGTGTGTGTGTGTGTGTGTGTGTGTGTGTGTGTGGTGTGTGTGTGTGTGGTGTGTGTGTGTGTGTGTGGTGTGTGTGTGTGTGTGTGTTGTGGGTGTGTGTGTGTGTGTGTGTGTGTTGTGTGTGTGTGTTGTTGTGTGTGTGTGTGTGTGTGTGTGTGTGTGTGTGTGTGTGTGGGTGTGTGTGTGGTGGTGTGTGTGGGTGTGTGGTTGGGGTGTGGTGTGTGTGTGTGTGTGTGTTGTGGGTGTGTGTGTGTGTGTGTGTGTGGTGTTGTTGGTGTGTGTGGGTGTTTGTGTTTTGTGTGTGTGTGTTGTGTGTGTGTTGTGTGTGTGTGTGTGTGTGGGTGTGTGGTGTGTGTGTGTGTGTGTGTGTGTGTGGGTGTGTGTGTGTGTGTGTGTGTGTGTGTGTGTGTGTGTGGGTGTGTGTTGTGTGTGTGTGTGTGTGTGTGTGTGTGTGTGTGAATGTATGTGCGTGTGAATGTGTGCGAGAATGATTATAATTGACCTATTGATTTTTCAATATAATATTATATTCAATTATTACGTTCTTCATGTTATAATATTCAAATTTGTATATTAGAATTTTATTATATATATTCAAGTGTCTCCACACAGGGTAGCCTATAGGGAACACATTAGAAATTAGAAAACAATATCGTATTTGTTTTTGGAATGTATTTGATTATTTATTTTTTTCAATAAAGAATACCACTCATACACAATCACTGGTTCAGTAAAAGATCTGTCTTTACTGATCTTGTCTATCCGTTTACAATTCACTATAGATGTGTAAATTCACGAAGATCTGCAGGACTTAACATGTACACCACTACTCGTTGATCCTATTATATTGAGCGAGCAATTTCTGTATTCATATACCCTAGTGGAAGTGATCAATAGAGATCAATAGAAAAAAATGTATTGATATCAATAGGTATTTGGGCCAATACACATCAATAGGTATCCATGGATATGTATTGATGTGTATTGGCCCAAATACCTATTGATATCAATACAAATCAATACAATATCCATGGATATCAATACATAACCAGCTGTATTGATATCAATACACATCAATAAATTTCCATGGATATGTATTGGCCCAAATACCTAATGATATCAATAAGATCAATAGCCATCTATAAGCAGCCTGTCTCCTTTATAGAAAAATCCTCTTTTAATCTAGGAGAGCAGCTTAGGATGAAGATAACATTTGCAAGTATTATAATATTTCAACCCAGCTGCAACTGGCATTAGACAAGAGAGTATACCTGTTTATTATCTATAATTAATATATTAAGTGAATTGGATTAAGTGAATAGATTCCATTGACATATTAATGAAAAATCGAGGGATGTAAATAGTTAAGACATAAATAATGTGAGAAGTTTGTTTATTAAAATAACTCATATGCATTCATTTATCTATTAAGAAAGGTCCTTATTGTGGTGCTCCAGATACTTTAATCTCTTCCTGTTTGAAGTAGCAATTTTTTGAGCTACATACTGGTTTATGTTACTGTACCTCAATTCCATCTCAATTTTTGTAGCATTCAGATTTTCCTCCAGGATTCGGTGTTTGAACATTTCTAGAACAAATACAGTTCAAAGTATACAATCTTTACGAGTTAGAAAATGAGGATTTTATTTCCTGAATTAATCTGCTAGCAGATTTATTTAATAACCTAAAAATGGATTTAAATATGCATGACTCTCCCTCCCCTGGAAGGAAAGTCCAAGATAACAAGAGCGTTTTTTTCACGAGAATTATGTCTTCACAGTTTTACATTATAACGTCATATTATTATTCATATTATCATATCATTTTTCTGGTTGAAAAGTTGAGAAAATCACATTTTTTCACGTGAAAAAAAGTGTAAATGTTCCAACTTTTCAAGTGAAAAGTACGTGAAACTGAAACTTGAAAATAACGTTTTTTTTTGTTTCTACATTTTCACATTATACTGAACATGTATACTGAACTTTCAGAAAAGAACATCAATAAGACGGTTTTTCTACATTTCTTGTCCCACATTTGGTCATTTCTTTCGCATGAAAATTTCCAAAAATTCACATGAAAATAACGTTTTTAAAATACATTCTTACAATATTTTATCATGAAAAGATGGAGAAGGATTACCTTAATTATTCTGAATGAATAACCTTTTCAATTCTTCATTTTCACAATAAAGAACTATAAATCTTATAGAACTTTTGAATAACCACAATATAATGTGAAGTAACTCTCTACCCTAACTTTACAATGATTTTACACAAAACAGAATAAAATTGAATTCAACTATAAAGTCCTATTCAGACAATGGATTTTTCCTAGTAAGTAGTGATATATTCTGCAATCTAACAGCTGGACACTATAATTATAAAAAGAAAGCTCATTTTCATTGTATCATTCAACAGCTGACAAATTTCAAAATGTTCATGTAAGCTTATTTTTCAGCTGTTGGACTTGTATCAGCCATTTGCTTGTATGAGCTTTGCATCACCAATGGAAAAACCATAAATCAAAGATTTTGAATGTAAATGCCCATTGTGTATTATCTCAAAAGCCTTCTCAAAACGAGAAAGATGAAATCATTAAAAATCTTCTATGATACTTTTATCCAAATGGCGGCTGATTGAAGTTTTGGTTTTTAAGAAATAATTGATAAATTCATCAGCCGCCATTTTGGATGAAAGTATCATAGATTTTTATTGATGTCATCTTTCTAGTTTTAAAAAGGCCTTTATAAGATGTATCACAAAATGGGTGTTACATTAAAAAATTTTGAGTTATAACCCCTCATTTCTTTACAAACTGTAACTTCAATCAGCCACCGTTTTCGATTCAAGTTTCATAGTACATTTTAATTGATGTTATGTTTCTTGTTTTAAAAAGCCATTAAAAAAATGACCCACACAATAGGCGTTCACATTAAAAATATTCCAGTTAAAACTCTTGAGTCACCATATTACACATTCTGAACTTAGTCAACCCCCTATGAAGGGGGTTGAAATTCAGTTGTACCGTATGTCAAGAGTTAGACTATTTGACCAGTAACATATCCTGAAAGCTACAGTATTATATCTACAACAGTCGCTAATTTATGAAAGGTTCTCATACATATGACTCACCCGGTATGATTACTAACTTATAATAATTAGCACAAGCCTAGAGCTCATGTGGACATCACCCATAGAAAAAATTGTTTGACTTCATATTCTGTTTAAATTAATCAAAATGAGACTTACTTAGATTTCTCTTTGCTGGTAAACCGATTTTTGGAGACTTCAGCCAGTATTTGATTACCATACTGCTTCTATGTATTTTTCTTTTGTGTTGGAAAATTTCTTCACCACAGCTCCTATCAGAGATGAAACAAAAGTTTACTTATACTTAAACATATTTCAAATAATATTTTTTGACTGGAAAATTGGAAAAACACCTGTTGCAAACACAAAGTCTCACTCTTTCTTATTATATAAATATATATATATGCTAAAATGAAAGGACTACACCGATAGTTTTTCTAAATTGGAATAAGATATAAAGCTGTCAATATGAATAAATGAATCAATTGCTTGCTGGAAAAAGTTTAATAATGCCTGTCGGTCCAAAAAACAACTGAATAAATTTTAATCTATCAATCCACAGTCATATATTATTGATATTAAGTTCATTATATAACATGAGTGTAGATTAGTTTGTGGTAACTTCAATAGTGCCTCCTTGGGTTAGGCTAAATGAAAAGTTTTGCTACACATTTAAATTTATATGTACCAGCATAACCCTGGAATGTGTCTACCTAGAATAATAAACATCTTATTTTCAGCAATGATGAATTCAAGAGGTTTTCCTCTTATTATTATTAGGTTATGTAATGCATAGCCTATAATAGTCTTTCAAAAGATTATCATTTGATATATAAGTATTTAGACCTATATAGATTTATTCTTTCATTCTACAGTACATCAATAGAACAAAATCACTCGATTTACCTATATTCCCGGATAAAATCACAAAGATTAGAAACTACAAAACACAACACCTCAGAAAACCGTTGGTCCATTGCAAATGCAAAATGCATTGATCAAACGGCGTGCAGCACTCTGGTCTAAGCCAAAATTGATAAACCCAAATGTCATATAATATTATCAATACATTGATAAATGATAATTATTGACTACTAATAATTATTATACAGTATTCTCAAACATCATTCACATCTTTGTTTGGAAATGTGTTATTCAAATTACATAGTTTAAATGAGTAAAGTAGAATACAATCCTGATTTCTACATTTTGAATGCAATAAAATCAGTTTTTCCCCGGGAAACTAGTTAGAATTAGTTTGATATATCGATTGTTATGACTTTGATATTATTTCCATTTCACAGTATCAATATTATTGATAATATATCGATATTTTCATTCGATACCATAGTAATGGTGGCAATTTCAAAATTATTGACAATGTTACTGTTATTAGAACATTTGATATTAATTTCAGGTGGAGATTATTGATTTTTTAGGGGGGACAATTGTGCTTGACACTGAAATAATGTTGGAAACGATAAAATAGTAGGTTGTTATTATTTGAATTGAAACCCCAAAAATCATCTCAAAGTCTGTGTGAGTAATTCCGGATACTGCATGATTTTCCTCATAAACTGTGATCTAATTTGAAAAAGTGTTATAACTTTTCCAATTTTGAATTGAATAATTTTAAATTCTAGGACAAGGTGATATTATGAACAGAAACGTCCATGATTTTACAGAATTTTCCATGATGAACCAAATTTTTTTTAAATTTTAAACGTCAGTAGCACGTTAACGGCATGGCACATCTGACAGGATTTTTCTGCCAAAAATATTCAATGTTTTTAACTGCATTTAAAATTACCGCAAAAGGTCTATATATTGTTAACGGTGCCCTGTAGACGATTTTTGCAAGAGACAAAAAGTGCTGGAATTCATTTCTACACCCAAATCAGTCATCAAAAATACATTGTCCGGGAAAATTGAAAATCTGCCAAAATATAGTTTTAAAACTGCATTTAAATTACCGCAATCCATGGATGCCTCCTATTGATATCACTAACTTGTAGTGATATCAATATAAGTCATTGACTGTATTTACCATGATTTCTATTGGTATCCATGGATTTCTATTGATATCCATGAGCACGTATTGTATCCATGAGCATATATTGATATCACTAGAGTTTTTCTATCGATTCCTATGATCTCTTCCTAGGGTAAATAATACTTGAAACCTATTTCATTAAATTGAATGATAATTTTTCTTGACATTCTATGTACACAGACTTGATAGCCTCTGATTTATTTTAAAGTTCATTTTGCCCAACTATTTTAATAACACCCTTAGTTAGATAATAGAGAATGGTCTTCTTTAAACAGAGCTTTTGAATATAACCTTTTTCTTATACTTTAAATACTGTTTCTATACTGTTTTCTCATACTTTATATTTTTAGGCCCTAAATTTCTAAACATTTTATCTATAATTCCTATTCATTGTTTTCTTGATCTAATTTGAAAAAGTGTTATAACTTCTACAATCTTTAATGGAATCATTCCAAATTCCTGGACAAGGTTGATAATATTAACAGAAACGTTCATGAATTTTTTTAGAATTTTTCACGATGAACCAAATTTTTTTTTAATTTTAAACGTCAGTAGCACGTTAACGGAACGTCTGACAGGATTTTCACATAGGACAAAAGGTGCTGGAAATTCACTTCTACACCAATCAATCATCAAAAATACATTGTTCCAGGAAATTAAAATCTTCCAAAATTATTCGGATTTAAACTGCATTTAAAATTACCGCAAAAGGTCTATATATGTGTAACGGTGCATGTAGACGATTTTTGCAAGAGACAAAAGTGCTGGAAATTCACTTCTACACCCGAATCAGTCATCAAAAATACATTGTTCCGGGAAAATTGAAAATCTGCCAAATTATTACAGTAAGTTTTTCAACTGCATTCAAAATTACCTCAACAGGTCTATATATTGTTAACGGTGCCCTGTAGACGAATTTTGCAGGAGGCAAAAGTGCTGGAAACTCATTTCTATACCCGAATGATTAACAGAAAGCTCAATGTGAGACTTTTTGGAAATTCAAAATTTTCCATAAAAAATTTAATTGGCATGAATTTTTTTTATCTTGATAACGGTGTGTTGTAACGATTTTGCAACTGATAGAAGGGGGTGAAATTCGATTTTCCATCCGAAATGTTGGTCAGAAAGCCTAAATTGAGAGTTGACAAAATGTTTGATTTTCACTTTTACATTTTCACTTTTTATTCACGTGAATGTAACCGGTGACGGTAATTTCAACCCTACACCACACCTGACATCATTTCTGCAACCGGTGACATATTAGTCTCTATTTGGTTCAATCTTCCAAAATATGAAATATATAAGAATACATGTGGTTCGATAGTCATTCTTGCAGACTATACCACCGCTGGCCACCAATGTAAACGGAGGGGGGTTGTTTCTTCTCTTCTTGAATATTTGCTAAAGTTTACTGCTATCAAATCATCTACCGGTATTTGAATCGTTGTTGGTTGGGAGCTTTTAGTGGATTCATTCATTCAATGCACAGATTATCATCATTGTCCCATATTCTAGCAAACCATAGTAACTATAGTAAACTACGAGCCAGAACTTCAAAGAAAATACTTTCCTGATTCTACTCCTACTAACTCTATTGAATTTGGTTTCCTATTCAACTAGATAAAAATTACTGATAACTGAAAACATAACAATTTGTCCCTCTTAATGGGAAAATGGGCCCATTCAGAGGACCGAGGCTCGCACACCGTTACATGTTTTCCCAGTTATGTCTCAATTCGAACTGTGGCCTCTTCACTGAAAATTATTCCCCCTCCACGAGCGTTGAGCATAACCTCCAGTGGAAAAGCCAAAGCTGCAAAAAGGTCAATGCTCGTACAATTTTCAAATACAGTGGCTTTTTCGACAAGAAATTGAAACTGCATTTGAAAAATGCACAAAATTGCTTTGATTTCGACAACTGAGCAACAAGTTAGCAATTCAAACAAACAGAGTCAATTCTCACACTAAAAACGCAGGGTTCAACATACAGTAAAATCAAAGTTCATTCCAGTTCAAAAACCTGAAAAATAATATAAGATACACAAAAACAACTACAATAATACCCACTCAATATCACACTATTACATGAAGAAACGTGATTTTCACATCGTGTGTTAACATGGGTAATATCATCCTGAGAGCTCAGAACCTGTCCTTATTGATATCAATGAAGATTTTATATAATCAATAGAAGCTCATTGACCGTATTTACCATGATTTCTATTTGTTTGTATTCACTTCTAATGATACCCATTTACTTTTATTGATATCACTAAAAGTTCAGTGATAACAATAGATTTTTAGATTTTCGTTGACTGTATTTACCATTATTTCTATTGATATCTATGAGCACCCATTGATATCACTGAAGATACAGTGATATCAATAGAAGTTCATTGACTGTATTTACCGTTATGTGTATTGATATCCATGAACTCCTATTGATATCACTAAACTTGTAGTGATATCAATATAAGTTCATTGACTGTATTACCGTGATTTCTATTGGTATCCATGGATTTCTATCGATATCCATGAGCATATATTGATATCAATAGAGTTTTTCTATCGATTTCTATGGATCTCTTCCACTAGGGTATCTGGTTATTTCAATATCTGGCTATTTTTATACCTGATTTTTCATGTTTAACGGATCTCGAAAACAGCTCTAACAATTTTATTTACTGCTAATATTGAAGTTAATATGGTCCTACAACTACATGGCAATATTGACTTGATCCCTCGAACAGATGTCTCATACCGTTGATGAATTCCATCAAATCTGAGTTGAAGGTGACCTTTATATTTCAGTAATGACAAATATACTTCCTTGAGTTATGAGGTGGAGATTCAAACAGTTGGGGTGTCAGATTTCTGGCTTCTCAACTTCAACGTCAATATCAGTTTTACGTATACAATATTACTCCATCATTCTGTAGATGATTCTTCTTTGTTGCATATAAATTGTAGTTACTTTATTGACCGAGCGAAGTGAGGTCTAAGATTCAAGTCGTTGGTTTGGCATTTCTCTTAATGTTCAAATGTTTAAATTTCTGATTGTTTGAATGTTAGAATGTTTGAATGATTGAATGTTTGAATGTTTGAATGTTTGAATGTTTGAATGTTGAATGTTTGAATGTTTGAATGTTTGAATGTTTGAATGTTTGAATGTTTGAATGTTTTGAATGCTTGAATGTTTGAATGTTTGAATGTTTGAATGTTTGAATGTTTGAATGTTTGAATGTTGAATGTTTGAATGTTTGAATGTTTGAATGTTTGAATGTTGAATGTCTGAATGTCTGAATGTTTGATGTTTGAATGTTTGAATGTTTGAATGTTTGAATGTTGGAATGTTTGAATGTTGAATGTTTGAATGTTGAATGTTTGAATGTTTGAATGTTTGAATGTTTGAATGTTTGAATGTTTGAATGTTGAATGTTTGAAGTTTGAATTTTGAATGTTTGAATGTTTGAATGTTTGAATGTTTGAATGTTGAATGTTTGAATGTTTGAATGTTTGAATGTTTGAATGTTTGAATGTTTGAATGTTTGAATGTTTGAATGTTTGAATGTTTGAATGTTTGAATGTTGAATGTTTGAATGTTTAAATGTTTGAATGTTTGAATGTTTGAATGTTTGAATGTTGAATGTTGAATGTTTGAAGGTTTGAATGTTTGAATGTTTGAATGTTTGAATGTTTGAATGTTTGAAGTTTGAATGTTGAATGTTTGAATGTTTGAATGTTTGAATGTTTGAATGTTTGAATGTTTGAATGTTTGAATGTTTGAATGTTAATGTTTGAATGTTTGAATGTTTGAATTTTGAATGTTTGAATGTTTGAATTTTGAATGTTTGAATGTTTGAATGTTTGAATGTTTGAATGTTTGAATGTTTGAATGTTTGAATGTTTGAATGTTTGAATGTTTGAATGTTTGAATGTTGCGCATTTACGGCAAAACGCAGTAATAGGTTTTCATGAAATTTGACAGGTATGTTCCTTTTTTAATTGCGCGTCCACGTATATACAAGGTTTTTGGAAATTTTGCATTCCAGGAAAATATAAAAAGAAAAATGAGCCTCCTTCATACACTAATATTGAAGTAAAAATCAGACTATAGAATCATTTATCATAAATCAGCTGACAAGTGATTACACAGATGTGTGGAGAAGCCAGTCTATTGCTGTATTTCCAGAGGTCTATAGTTTCAATCAGATAGGTACTTGTGGATGAGAATACTGCGTGAGGTCTACTGTTCACAGAACTACTAGTTATGTGTGGAGTTGTATTGCACGAAATCCAGCGTTCTGTTAATACAATTACATCAAAGTCACACTGTAAGTCCTCTAAATTATTGGATCAGGCACTCGTCATCATTCTTCTTGTAACTTCTGATATTGAAACTAATAATTATTCCCAGGTTGAATTGTTCCAAACAATCAAACACATATTCGGGATCCAAAGTCGTAATATCATTTATATCTTCTGAAACAAGCTCTTCTACCAGACTATATAGTATCAGCTCAGCAGTCGAGCAGTAAACAGTGTCTAGTTGTTAATCTTATCTTTCCGATAGCTAGAGAATGGATTTCTAATTGGAACCGTTTGTGCTGCTGAAATATAACCTAAAAATTGGATTTTCGTATTGTGAATTGTTGATTTTATTATTACTCATGAATTTAATTGTCTGTAATAAAGTTAAAATCACGTGTTGGCGCTTCCTAAGTGACTGTTTGCAATACGTGGAGTTCAGGTACTCTGAATACATTTATTTTGTTTGTCAGTCAAGTTGAACAATGCCTTGTGTGGAAATTGTCAGCAAACTGTTAATAGAGCCCATAAGGACAAAGTAGAGTGCAATAAATGTAAAACACTATTCATGACAATGTGTTAACATTAAATCTTCCGATCTACAAGCCGGTAAACCTTGGCACTGCTCTGTATGTAATTCTAAGAGTTCCACTACGTATACTCCTGTTAATCCCCCAAAATCTGATTCGTCTCCTGTTGTAACTGTGAATGTGCTTGATGATTTGCTTTCTCGTCTTAAGACAAACATTTTGGAGAGTCAGAAGAAGTGTTTCAATGATCTTTGGAGTGCAGTTAAAGAGTGTAATACAAAACTGTCGGTTTTAATGAATTGTTGTCCAAGCATGACGAAGAAATTAAAGCACATGCTACAGACATCAAAAAACTAGAAGCAGAAAATGTTGCCTTAAATTCGAAAATCTTGGCTCTTGATGCGCGTATTGATGCGATGGAACAATACTCGCGCCGTAATATGGTCGAGATATTTGGTATTCCGGAATCGCAAAATGAAAACGTTAATGAACTGATTCTCAAGGTTTGTCGAGAGCTTGGCGTTAATTCGGTCCAGAAGTAATCAGCTCTGCTCATTGCCTGCGGAAATTCGGGAACCAAACGTCAGCGGGCATTATAGTCCAATTCGTGAGGAGGAAATGCGTCGATGATGTTCTCAGAATGCGGCGGGAGAAGCGGTACCTGACGGCGCAGCAGATCGGCTTCCCCAAAGACGACAGCCCCATCATATACGTCAACCTGGCATTGTCACCCAATCGTCGAAGCTGCTGCTGGCAGAAGCTAAGAAAACCAAGAAGCTTGTGGGCCTCAAATTTGTATGGGTTGACCGCGCGGGATCAGTAAGATAAGAGAAAATGAAGGTAGTAGAGTTATCACTATTAAAACAATTGATGATTGAATGCTTTTACTGTGGTTTCAAATTACAATGCAGTGCAGGGATCGAGGGGAGAGTGAACACAACTTTTCAGTTGTATATTATTATTTATTATTATATTATTTATTCAATCTCAAGTTATCTCCCTTCAAGTTGAATTGTTCTATTTCAATTCAAATAATTTTTTTCTCTTATCAGATTCAGCTGGATGGCCTCTCCCTTCATATTATTATTTTCATATTTATTTATTCATATTATTCCTTTCTCGTTGTCTCGTAGAATTTTTTATTTATAATTTGAAGAGTTTTTTTATATCTCTGCGAGGCGCGCAGTTCTTGTTTTCTTCTCTAAAGAGTTTGTCTTTAGATAACTGACGCTTATTGTAAGAGTATATTGAGACGTCAAGAGTATATTTAAACATGGATGAGTTTGTTTTTAATTTTCTTCATATTTGCTTTATTCATTAGGTTAGCCAACCAGTTACGTAGGATGACTAATTCTTTATTCTCTTGTAGCTGGTAGCGGTGAGATGACAGGCCTGATTTTATTTTCATATTATTATTATTCATATTATTCCTTTCTCGTTGTCTCGTAGAATTTTTTATTATAATTTTATTCTCCTCACTATCTAAATAGACTCTACCTCTATTAATTGAATTACAAATGTGGATTAAACCAATTGAATAATTGAAATCATTATTTCGACATTCCTTAGTCAATTTATTACTAAGGGGTGATTTTTTAAGAGCTTGAGAACTTTTTTAAACAATAAAACGCATAAAATTTGCAAAATCTCATCGGTTCTTTATTTGAAACGTTAGATTGGTACATGACATTCACTTTTTGAAGATAATTTCATTTAAATGTTGACCGCGGCTGTGTTAGGTGGTCCATTTGGAAAGTCCAATTTTGGGCAACTTTTTCGAGCATTTCGGCCGGAATAGCCCGAATTTCTTCGGAAATGTTGTCTTCCAAAGCTGGAATAGTTACTGGCTTATTTATGTACACTTTAGACTTGACGTAGCCCCACAAAAAATAGTCTGAAGGCACAAATCGCATGATCTTGGTGGCCAACTTACTGGTCCATTTCTTGAGATGAATTGTTCTCCGAAGTTTTTCCTCAAAATGGCCATAGAATCGCGAGCTGTGTGGCATGTAGCGCCATCTTGTTGAAACCACATGTCAACAAGTTCAGTTCTTCCATTTTTGGCAACAAAAAGTTTGTTAGCATCGAACGATAGCGATCGCCATTCACTGTAACGTTGCGTCCAACAGCATCTTTGAAAAAATACGGTCCAATGATTCCACCAGCGTACAAACCACACCAAGCAGTGCATTTTCAGGATGCATGGGCAGTTCTTGAACGGCTTCTGGTTGCTCTTCACTCCAAATGCGGCAATTTTGCTTATTACGTAGCCATTCAACCAGAAATGAGCCTTATCGCTGAACAAAATTTGTCGATAAAAAAGTGGATTTTCTGCCAACTTTTCTAGGGCCCATTCACTGAAAATTCGACATTGTGGCAGATCGTTCGGCTTCAGTTCTTGCAGGAGCTGTATTTTATACGGTTTTACACCAAGATCTTTGCGTAAAATCTTCCATGTGGTCGAATAACACAAACCCAATTGCTTCGAACGGCGACGAATAGACATTTCACGGTCTTCAGCAACACTCTCAGAAACAGACGCAATATTCTCTTCTGTACGCACTGTACGCATTCGTGTGGTTGGTTTAATGTCCAATAAAGTAAACTGAGTGCAAAACTTGGTCACAATCGCATTAATTGTTTGCTCACTTGGTCGATTATGTAGACCATAAATCGGGCGTAAAGCGCGAAACACATTTCGAACCGAACACTGATTTTGTTAATAAAATTCAATGATTTGCAAGCGTTGCTCGTTAGTAAGTCTATTCATGATGAAATGTCAAAGCATACTGAGCAAATACTAATGCATGAAAATCATAACCTCAAAAAAATCTGAGCAAATACTAATGCATGAAAATCCTAACCTCAAAAAATCACCATTATAATCATAATTATCATAGAATCATATAATTCATCGAATTCTGTCAACGCACGTATATACGGTGCCTACTTCAGTAATTATATTCAAAATAAATATAGCGTTTTATCTTGATTTCTCCTGATTAATCGTTCCAATTGATATCCACTATCAGAAATCATATCTTTAATATTAGTATTAGATATATTCTATCTAGCGTTAACGGCTCTTTTCTACTTCTGCACCAACATTATACTTATAATAATCCTCAATTATGATATACTAAATAATAAATCCACATTATATACATATACTAGATTATGATATCAAAAGTTTCATCGGTAAAAGTTTTTTTTTCTCATAAGATTGATCGTCATCGTCGTCGTCTTGTTACAGGAGTGGGCATTAATAACTGTTCCGCCTTCAAACATTCTCCCACCTTCATCTTGGTCTGCCAAAACTTCTCCTCCCTTCTGGCTTGTAAGCAATGACAGCTTTGGGGATTCTTCCGTTTCCCATTCTCTAACGTGTTCTCTCCACTGTTTTCGATTCTCGTCAACTCGTTGAGGTATAGAGATCACATTGAGCTCTCTACGGATATCAATATATAAAGCCTGTCCTCTCTGGTGCATCCCTTCACTGACCTTAAAAATCTCATTTCGGCCGCCTGTAACCTGCTCCACTCCCTTCACTTTGATACCCAGGTTTAAGAGCCATACAAAAGTCTAGGGACGGTCATTACTTTATAAAATTTGAGCTTCGTCTCTTTTCGGGCTTTATTTTTGAGAGTTCATAAAATTGATTTCCACTAAATTGATAAATATCTGATAGCAGTACAACGGTTCTAATGATTCCCCCTCCTGTTCATACTGTATTTTGACAAAGAGCTAGATTAAACTATATCAATAACGTATTCTCTTCATATTAAGGCAACTAAGCCTATCGCAGACGCAACTATTAAATGAGAGAGCCTAGGCAATGCAGGTTTGGATGAGTTTGGCCACATAAAGTGTGAATTCTTCATCAAACATGAGGATGTGAGGCAGTTCTATGACAGTGAGAGAGCCAATAGTTTTAAACTAATTCATTCAATATAAGAAGCTATCATAAAATATTGATGAGGTCTTAATAGTCTTGGAGAGTTTGAAGGTAAAATTTGATCTCATCGCCTTGACTGAGGCATGGATTGACAATAATAAAAATTTAAATCAATTAGAGGGTTATGATGTGTACAGTACTAATGCTGGTGGAATAGGAGTGACGGTGTCGTTGTTTATGTTAACTCAGAATTGAATGGTAAAACAAATCAAATAAAATTGGGCGAGGCGACAGGCCTGAAAACTGAGTTCAAACTTAACAATAGAAACTACACTATCATTTCAATATATCGTAGTCCAGCTATGAACTGTGAAATTTTTCTCGATGATTTACAAGCACTCTATCAAGATACTAATAATAGAAACACACATTTGTTTTTGGGTGACATGAACATTGATACTTTACCTGATAATAGAGTACGAAATGACAAAGACAGGTACTTATATATTATGTACGCAGCTGGATTTACTGAAGGCATCTACTTACCAACACGAGTACCGAATATTCTCAGACATGCATAGATCACATTTTTATAAAGCATTCAAACTATAACGCAGTCAGCGCAGGGGTTTTAAAATCTAATGTGACTGACCACTGGCCAGTCCTATGCAAAAAAGTCCAACCACAAGTTGAAACTAAGCCATTGAGTACCTTCCAAACCTACTTCAATAAGGTTTTATTCCGATCGATGCTTAGGGTACAGTCATGGGATCGGATCACAATGCAGCAGGACGTTACGCATGTTGTGCACAGTTTTTAAAAGTAATTACTCAACTGAAGGAAAAATCGGAAAAGCCTGCTAAGCCAAGCGCTGCCATCGAAAACTCAAGCCTTGGATCACTATCGACTTGATTATGGAAATTAGAAAACGGGATAAAATGAGTAGACTTGTTAGAAACAACCCCCACGATCAGCAATTGCTTAATAACTTCCGCTCATTTAGGAATACTGTGACTCAGAAACTGAAATATGCTAAAATTAATTATCACAAAAAGAAATAACTGATAACGCAAATAACCTAAAGCCTTTTGGAAAATAATAAACGAGTACAATGGAAGTAAAGCTAAAAAACAAAAATTTCCATAAACCTTTTTCTTAATAATCCTGAAGATAACCGAGAGGAAAGAGTAGGAGAGGTGGCGGATGCTTTTAATGAAATTTTGCCAATGTTCTATTTTAATGAATATTTTGCCAATAGGTATATAATACTAATATCTATATCATTGAAAATTAAATATGTCTATGATTGAAAAACATACTTGTGTGTGATTGTGTGTGTGAATGTGTTTTTTTTTTTCAACTCCTACTCACGTACGAAAGCTTCTTGCTTTTTTGTGAGTAGTAAAACATTATTGTTTGCAATAAATTTTATTCCATGAAGCTTCAAATCTGATCATCTCCATCATCCAGTTGAAGCTATATCATCCAACGTCATACAACGTCAGTATCATCTAACTGATAATCAGCATCACGGTGGTTTGGTTTTTTGTTAAATATAAATTTTTTTGTTGTTCATTATATCCACTGATTATTATTTGCAGCTAGTTTTATAATTGTATGGATTTATCAAATTTGATTGTAATGAAAAATGAAAAACAATAAAATTTGAATTTGAATTTGTTGGAAGTAAGTTAGCTGCAGTAAGTTAGCCCCCGTCAACAACTCAATCAGGTGAAACTTGGGTACAAATTTACAGTTTCAACTGCAGCCTGTCACAGAGGATCAACTCATAAAAATTGTTTAAGATATGCGCGGTGGCTCAGCCCCAGGTATTGACAACATCAATGCTAGCTTAATCAAAGACAAGATAGATATTCTCTTGATCCCATTAACTCACCTTATAAATCTGAGCCTGATAACAGGGGTGTTCCCTGAGGATTTAAAAATTGCTAAGGTTATACCAATCCACAAGTCTAGCAGTAAAAGTGATATGAATAACTACAGGCCATTTCCTTGTTAGTGTTGTATCAAAGATATTGGAGAAGTGTGTCAAATTGCAATTTCAGAGGTATTTGAAGAAAACAATTTGCTTTCAAATCGTCAATTTGGCTTCCGGAAAAGCAAGAATACCTCGGATGCCCTGTTGGGATTAATAAGGCATTCATGGAGGCAATCATCTAGACCAGAAGGTATATCAGTTTTTGTTGACCTGGCCAAGGCTTTCGATTCGATAGACAGAGACATACTCTTTGCTAACTGGAGTTTAGGGGGTGAGAGGCTTGGCCTTGGCCTGGTTCAAGAGCTATCTTGGTAATAAAAGAGAGGTGGTTTCCATCGGAACAAAAAAGAGTGAAGTCATGAGGTAGAATATGGGTGGTTCAGGGCAGTACCCTTGGGCCAGTTTTATTCCTTGTTTACGTAGGAGAAAATAAGATTCGAGTCTCAGATGGATTCTCGCACGTACTAAAGTCAAAATCGCTGACGCTAGAGGAGTGGTGTATGAGCCAATTAGTCTCCAAAATAAATGCTCGGCGATCTTACTGAAAACAATCAACACGCCTGACAGTAAACAATTAATTCGGAATTACTTGTTGCCCGTGAATGATTATAATGCTCTAGAAGAAATTAAAAAAGTGCTATTGGAAATAAATGAATGGGCATCAATGAATTATCCACTTGTCGTAGGCATAGATGAATTCAGCCAGCTAGCAGATTTATCCTCAATTGATTTACTCAGTTTATCTTATCAACTAATCATTTGAAATATATATTTTATCATAGGGGCACTAACAGCATGAATTTTCTCAATATTCCAGAACCAGATCGGCCAGAAGAAAAAGTATGCCCAAGAGGTTATCTACCAGAAGATAGCAAGCACCATAACTTTCTAAATTGCATGATTGAATTGAAAAATCTTTTACAGCATATGATAAAATAAACGCAGATATTTTCAAAGAAGCTCTTTCAACACTTCGAACCGAAAATCTTCATGCTTCATCGTCGGTCTTCAGAGAAATTGAATTGAGGAGTATGAATGTTCACGATAATGAATTAGAAATGTTCCTTCTACCAACTACTTCAAAATATAGAATGGGATTCAGTATGGAGGGAGGCGGAGCTTACATATCATTTGACAACAGTTCTCGCAGATTTAGAACCAATGAAAAATATATCATGGTTAGTCGAGACACTCAAGTGATGCTTAATGAGGAGCTGTTGGATGCTGTTTCGAAAATTGATATATCTCGATGCAAGATACCGAGAATCAGATGGATTGATGGAGTTCCAGGGAGCGGAAAAACACATCTAATTGTTGATAAACATCGACCAATGGAAGACCTCATACTAACTCAAACAAGAGCCGCAGTCAAAGGAATAAGATCAACTATACAGGAGAAACACGGAATGAACTCAACTCAATCATCAATTCAAATTACAGAACCGTGACGTCGTTTCTAATTAATGGCTGCCACAGAAAATATAAGCGCGTATTCATTGATGAAGCTGTCCTTATGCACGCCGGCTTCGTGGGATTCGTCTCTGAGCTGACAGGCGCAGACGAGATAGTACTGGTTGGAGACTCAAAACAAATATCTCACATCGAGAGAAGTGGTTTACCAGCAGTCTGGAAAAATATTTCTGTTTTCGCGGATCCGGATTCTTACCAATCAGTAGCCAACAGGTGTCCAATGGATGTGTGCTGTCTGTTGTCTAACTACTACAATGATATCTGCACTACAAATAAAATTATTCGATCAATTAAACCAACAATAACTAACGGAGAACCTCACAACCTACAACCACAAACTTTAATCCTCACATTCACGCAATCAGAAAAACAAATGGTACTGGAAGCTGTTGAAAACAAGGCTCCCGCTGGCTCATTAACAATACTAACTAACATGAAGCTCAGGGTTTAACGTTTAGAGATGTTATCCTAGTGAGGAAGAATACTAAACCACTCAAGATTTACAATAGCATTCAGCACATAATAGTAGCACTTAGTAGGCAACCAACTCATTCAGATATTTAACAGTTGAGGAGCAAAATCTCATGCTGTCATTAACTCAAAAAATACAATCAGTTGAGGACAAGGATATCTACAATTGGCACACAAATAATTATAAACACAAAAACAAAAATGGCTGATTTGATGGAGGATTTGGATTTATTAGACATTGAAGACTTTTCGATTCCAAATTCACAAGATGTCAACAATACAATCCAACCTTTCAACTTGAAAATCATCAATTTCAACATCAGAAGCTACAATAAAAATTTTGAAGAATTTCTTATTCAACTAGAAGACCTGAACGTGGATTTCGACGTGATAGTCTTAACGGAATGCTGGATTGCTGGTGGTGTTTCCTTGAAATCAATAATAATTATACCTGCTACAAAACAGAAAACAATATACTACAGAATGATGGAGTAATAATTTATGTCAAATCCGACTATTTTGTCGAAATAAAAGAAATTGCAGTTAGGCAAGCCAACTGTTTGAATATGCATTTAAAAATTGGGAAAGATACTTTTGTTATAACAGCGTTATATAGATCTCCATCACACTTGGACTTAACAGAATTTCTCATTAATCTGAGGCAGATTTTGAATGATAATGGAAAGTATTTTCACATCGTTCTAGGAGATTTGAACATCAACACAAAAGAGCCAAATCAGCACAGGCAACTGGAAGACTATGATAATCTACTCAGTGAATATGGATTCCTACATTGTATAAAGCAGGCAACTCGTATTGGAAATAATAGCGCGTCATGTATAGATCATATTCTGATAAACTTTAAAAAAGATATAATACCAATAGTTTTCCCAAATTCTTTTACAGATCATTTTATAACTATTCTGGGAATTAAATATGATGCGGTGGAACACAATCACAACAGAAGAAAACCTACTATGAAAGTATTGATTATAATAAACTTTCATTAGCACTAACAAATGAGACCTGGAATTCCGTGTACCTGCAGGAATGCGCTGATAGTGCTTTGAAGAAAATGATAGAAATACTGAAGAAATACACAGAAGAATGTAAAGTTATTAATAGAGTATCACACACAAAAAGAAAAATTAAGCCTTGGATTACAATGGATTAATTACATCAATAAGGAAGAGAGATAAATTACACAGACAAAGCAAGAATAATACAGCGAATCTACAGCTTAGAGAGTATTATAGAAGGTACAGAAATCCACTAACAACTGTAATAGAAAATGCTAAGAAACAATACTTTTCAAGGCGATTTGAAACTTCCAGCAACTCCAAGCAAACATGGGAAGTAATAAGAGAAATAACTGAAGTGCAACGGCCAAGAACACAAATCCACCAAATCAACTTGGAAGGGAGAGAATTGAAATTGGGAGATGATGATAAAGATATGGCAAATTCTTTCAATGATTTTTTTTAGTATTGGATCAAAACTGGCCCAGGACATTCTAAATAGCGATTGTAATGGCGCAGATGAGCATGCGGCAGCTGATCAGATAGTCTGCCGGTCATTATTCTTTACACCTGTCAGTGAGGACGAAATGATGAAAATCATTAATAGTCTTAAAGATAATAGTGCACCTGGACTCGATAATTTAAAACCAGATTTTTTCAAACAGAATAATACGATACTTGCCAAGCCTTTAACACATATTGTAAACAGAATTTTTGAGGAAGGTGTTTTTCCACAGTGTCTTAAGGAAGCTGTCATTTGTCCAATCTTCAAAACAGGAGATAAGAAAGATATGAATTGCTACAGATCCATATCATTACTAAGTACATTATCAAATATTTTTGAAAAGTGTATCAAAACAAGAATGATCAGCTTTCTTGGAAAAAATAATCTTCTATCGCCAAACCAATATGGTTTTAGATCTAGTTGCAGTACAAATGATGCTATCCACTATGTGACCACTCAGATTGCCGATAAAATAAACACTGAAGAGAAACCATTGGCAGTATTCTTAGATTCAAAGAAAGCTTTTGATACGGTGTCACATGACATTCTTCTTTCAAGGCTTGATAACTATGGAATGAGAGTAGTCGCATGGAATCTTTCCAAGAGCTTCCTATCAAACCGAACACAATGTGTCAGAGTCAATGGATGTATAAGCAACAAGCTGACTGTAAAGTTTGGAGTGCCACAAGGAGCAGTACTAGACCAATTCTTTTCCTTCTCTACATAAACCCATTATGCAACATGGAAATTAATGGATCAATCACCACCTTTGCAGATGATACTGTTCTACTGTTCTCTGAACCGACCTGGGGATGACCTGGAGAGAAGCCGAGACTGGACTTCAGAGGGTGTCTCGCTTGTTGAGTGAAAATCTGCTAACATTGAACCACGAGAAAACCTTCTTTCTGACCTTTTCGGCGACTCAACATGGACAGTCAACAGGAGATGAGATAGTAATCAAGAATCAACGGAATAACACTTCATATACAGTTCGCAGGAAACAGTCACAGAAATACCTGGGAGTTACAATGGACTCTTTTCTGCGCTGGGATCATCATCTCAATGAATTATGCAGGAGACTGAGGAAGACTATCTGCAGATTCAGGATTCTGAGGACACTGGTCGACAAGGGATGTCTAAGAGTTATCTACTTCTCTGTAGCTCAGTCCCTCATGCTGTATGGGATTGTGGGATGGGGAGGTGCAAGCTTCTTGCACATCGAACCGCTCCTCAGGGTACAGAAGCTGATCATGAGGGTCATCAACCAGAAGCCTCCACGCTATTCATCAGACCAGCTATTCAATGAGTTTGACGTGATGGATCCAAGACAGCTTTACTCCAAGGAGATACTATGCAGATTACACAAGAACCCAACAAAATTTCAAACCAGAAACCACAACCACAACACCAGATACAGGAATCTTCTCATCACTAGTGTTGCAAGGAAGGCACTATACCAGAGACATTTCAATCATTTAGCACCAAAGTTATATAATCTACTTCCTGCAAACTTTAAACAGATTAATCATCCTAGAAAGCTCAAAACAATAGTACACAATTGGTTGATGAGCAAAGGAAGACAGAACATAGAAAACATCATCTCAAACAACAACTAACCACCTAATGACTTACTAAACACTAACTAATTAATAATACACACAAACAGAACCTACTCTAGAACATGGTACGCCATAGTGGAGTAGGTCAATTTCCACACAGAAAAACTAAACAAGTAGAGGACACATTATGAGAATTTTTTGTAACTAACTATTGTATGTAATATTGTAATTTATCTAATTAATATTTTAATTGATGTTGTAGTTTTAGTTTTTATGGGAAATAAACATTTATTTATTTATTTATTATTATTTATTTATTGAAGGCGAGCTCTTCCTATTGCGGATGATACTATTAGAATGTCCTATTCCACCCTCTAGGTTTCCTTATAATTGCAAAGTATTGCTACGATGCGGACTAGCTACAGCTGGGTATGGGTCGGGGTCAGTGACCGTACTGACTGGTGGAGACACCGGACCTACACTCCTCCATCTATCCTGATTCGTTACCCTCTGCTTCTTTCGCGAGATTTTTACTTTCAGGGGAGGAGTGTTTGCCCGTGCCATTGCTGGCCGATTCGGCCCTCAGCTCTTGGAATTTAGGTTGGGTGTTAGGGAGAATTGAGGTAACTTTAACCAAGGATACGGATCCGGATATCAGATCCCCACAAATAATTATATTTGTAAAGGTAGTACGCAATCTGAACCAACTGCGAATTGACGGCGAGCAAGCTGTACCTCCAAGCCCGGGATGTGGTTTTTCTATGGGGTTCAAGGTGAGAGCTATGGGGTGAAGGTATGACGGAACTATGGAGTTATTAGTAGTATTTAAGATGTAGTTGAATGGGGCACGGTATAGGGTGTAAGCTATATTGAATAGGGTGCAGGGTATGAGGTATACGGTAAAGGGTATAGGGAACAGAGAATCAATAATAAGATTATTATTCTCTACAGCAAATAAATATCTGCTCAATAATCCGCAATCTGAGAATTGCGCTCTAGCTCTTAGCAGGCTGGACCTGATAGCTGAACATAGTATATCTATTTCAATTTTATGATAATTTAAGTTTGGAGGATGAGGTTTCGGGTGTTGGATTTCTGAATCGCGAGCCTGCAGCTGCGACAGGATTTTTAGCAATTCTGAAACTGCTAAACAGGATTTCCGCGCTTATCTGGTTACTGCGCGCCGGTTATTAAGGGCCAATCTTTGACTGCCCTCAAGTGTATGAGAATCACTCTCAATCGTCCGAAACGCTTTTAAACAGTATACTATTATGAGAGGATGAGGAAAGGTTTACAAGAATTCTCCTAAGCTTCTCGCTGGTCTGAGGACCGCGACTGGGTCGATCTCCAATCTGTGACTGAGATCCTGCTCTACACAAGGTTTCCTACACCTCTCGCTGGTCTGAGGACCGCGACGGGAACGATCTCTAGTCTGGAACTGAGATCTCGCGCTAAACAGGGTAGGAAAAATTAAGAGAAAGGAAGAGAGAGGATGCCGCAGTCTGGGAACTTCGGCAAGGGAGTCCTCAAGCTGTACCTGAGAGCTAGAAGGATTTCAGAATAGGGAGAGTGAAGAGAAAAAAAGAGAAAAAATGCCGCAGTCTAGAAACTTCGGCGAGGAAGTCCTCAAGCTGTACCTGAGAGCTAGAAGGATTTTAGAATAGGGAAAGTGAAGAGAAAGTAAGAGAAAGGACGTCGCAGTCTAGAAACTTTGACAAGGACGAACTCAAGCTGCACCTTAGTTCTCTAGGAAAAGGATTGGGCTTTTCCTACTTGGAATTACAGCAAGTCTGAATTTGCTAAATAAGTTAAAATACAGGGCCACCTAATGATATGAAAATTAAATAAGGAAAATGCACCCTTTAAAACTGAGATTACCTTATTACAGAAGAGGAAATGCACACAAGTGACCAGTCCTAACATACAGTTACCTGAATCACTGCAGAACCAAATACGGAGAATAGCAAACAAATTCCCGCACTAAACTTAAATGTTGTGAAGCAACAGAGTCGAGACTTATAAATTAAGCACTCAAAAATAATCAGCTATAAGAGCCTACCTAAATTTCCCACTCAACTATTTGTAGCACAAACTTGAGATCCCTTACAGGTTTCAAACCAAGGATAACACGTTCACCCCCAGTGATACAAATCTAGGAAAAATAGCTGACAAGAAAGAAAATCCCACAAGGGAGTTCTAACTTCGAGTTGTCCAGAACTAGTCCTACAATATTCTATATTAACACAAATAGAATAATTCTCCCATAAATAATTAGTACCGGAACGTCGTAAGGAGAGGAGATTCGCGACCCGATCTCACGCTCAACCACCGAACAACTGCCCTCCCCCGGGTCTCCCTGAAGCAGTACGGGGTCACTGAAAATGGGGAGGCGGGGGAAAAGTCATAAAAAAACGCTCGAAAACGCATTAGATCTCTCAGGAGTACTTTCAAATCGGTTGATCTTTCATTCCACCACTACTTCAAGGTAGGTTCTAGGACATCAATTCACTTGAACCAACAACTAGAAAGAAGTTTGTATCATCTTGTAGAAGAATCAATTCATGTGTACTATCCTATGATTTGAACGTACTATCAACCAGAAGCTAGTATCAGTCAAAAGCTGGTATCATCTGGAAGTACTATCAATTCATGAGTACTATCATATGATTTGAACATACTATCAACTATCAAAATAAAACTTCTAGTATGAGAATGTTTTATTATGTAATATTTTACCTGAAGACTGTTCAATATTTGGATATGCACATTCTATTGATATCCGATGATGCCATCCCACTAGTGAGCAAGGTATGAATATAAAAAAGAATGGAGTGAGTGAATGTTATCATTCCATAATCATGGCTCATGGTAACAACACTATTCAAACTGTGCTCTGTCTTATGCTGGTACTAAGTATCAATGCACTGGAGCTGGACTCTAAGTATAGGACTGAAGAATTCCTCAAATCAAGGGAGTATGGACTGGACACATCAAACATATTCCATATGCAACAATGCCTTTTATCAACTGGGAAGGTTGGAGAAACTTTGAAGAAGGATATTAAGGAGTGGTACATGAAGCTAGCAAGTGGAGCAGAGATAGAAGAGGACTTGTGCAAACATGTTCACTGCACATATAATCTACACAGCTGCCTTCACTCAACATTTTCATCACTAGAATTCTTAAGTACTATCATAGATGCTTCAGTCGAGGTTTGTACACTATACTGTCAAGACCTTTCACAATCTTCTACATTAATTCCAGTGTTGGATACCGGTAACATTGAAACAGATATTCATTCATCAATAGTACCACCCATTTGCAATGGGGCCAGCAGACAACTCTGAATCTTCATGTTCCTGCATCTTTACCATGAGCACCAGGTGGACTGTGGAGTTACTGTTTGAGTATAGAAAAGAAAATTGTGAACCATTCAAATCTTTGGAGAACTTTCTTGATTCAATGACTTTGATTTTCCCACATGCTTCAATTTACCTCTGCAACAATGATCAAATGGTTATTCTGACTTTTCCATACAGCCGATGTTACTGTGAAATGGTTAGTGATCTAGGGGCAATGTATGACTGGGTGTTGTTGAACCTGGATGATTAATCAATAAGTAGTGGAAATAATTAAAAACAAAATGGAAGATTACAATTTAATTATATTATTATGTTTGACTTTGATTATATAAACTGTATTATCAATCAAACTGTTATTTTATTTTTCATATACCCTCAACACTAAAGTTCATGGTAAGAAAGATACCAATCATCACACACATCTATTCAGTATAACTTGGAGAATGTATTATATTTATCTTTTTAAGGTTGATATAGTATAAAATAAGTCACATCTATTGAAGAGTATACAATATGGAGAAGGCTACCATAGCAAGTGAGCTGCACAGACAAGTTCGTCGGAATTTTCCAACTAGGATGGTAATTGTCAAAGGTCTTGATGACCTCTATCAAGCCGACCTTGTTGAAATGATTCCATATTCTCGACAGAACAAAGGTTACAAGTATATAATCACAGTGATCAATTGTCTCAGTAAGTATGCTCTAGCAATACCAATAAAAAACAAATCAGCAGATGAAGTGATCAAAGCTATGCATCCTATATTCAAACAATATCCAATGAAAAATCTACAGACTGATGATGGTAGGGAATGGTTCAATTCAAAGTTTCAACATCTTGTGCAAAAGTATGGTATTAATCATTACTCTACCTTTTCCGATAAAAAGGCATCAATAGTGGAACGATTCAATAGAACACTTAAACAATTAATGTGGACCAAATTCACAGAGCAGGGAACTCATTGTTGGACAAATATCTTAACATCACTTCTCAAACAGTACAATGGTAGGATTCATCGCACAATTGGTATGCGACCAGTTGATGTTGGGAAGAAGCATGAAAAAAAATTGCTTTCCAGACTCAGTGAACAGCATAAAGTTTATCGAGAAGAGTTGAATACAAAACTTAAAAACATGTTCTATCCAGGTCCTCATCAGAAAATTGTGCCTGGTGACAAGGTTAGAATCAGCAAGTATAAAAAGATTTTTGATAAGGGCTATCTACCCAATTGGTCAAATGAGCTGTTCACAGTAACACATGTACGATCCACAGTACCTATAACATATGAGCTTGAGGACGTTAGAGGTCAACCAGTGCAAGGAGGATTCTATTCACAGGAAATTGTTAAAACCAAGGTGCCTAGTGTTTTTGAAATTGCTAAAGTGTTGAAGAGGAGGGGGAACAAGCTGCTGGTGCATTGGAAAGGATATGATAGCAGCCACAACTCATGGATTGATAAAAACGATCTGGTGTAGTTGAAACAATGAAACAGGTAGTGCAGAAGAATAACAAGTTTACAATTATTGATTTTGATAAGGTGGTGAAAGGTTGTGGACTTGTTGGATCAGAAATGAAGAAGAAGAAACGACATGGACCTCTATTCCCCAATCATATTAGATGCATCATATGTGGTCCATCTGGTTGTGGCAAAACTAACATGCTACTCAATATGCTTTTTGATAGCAATGGAGTTCACTTTTCAAACATCTACCTATTCTCAAAAACAATTTTTCAACCAAAGTACAAGTTATTGCGTACTATTATGCAAGGACTAGGGGCTGGGATAAGCTATGTTGAGTGTGATACAAGTGAAGAAATTCCTGCTCCACATGAACTGTCACCCAACTCAATAATAATTTTTGATGATGTAATCTGCGAACAACAAGATGTTATCAGACAATACTTTAGTGCTGCACGCCACAGCGATGTTGATATATTCTACTTAGCACAGACCTATAGTCGCATACCTAAACAGTTGGTTCGTGACAATGCACTTTCTAATCATATTTGAACAGGATGAACTAAATATGAAACATTTGCACAGAGATCATGTGGGTGCTGATATGACCTTTGAACAGTTCAAGAACATGTGTAACAAAGTCTGGTCATCAGCTACCCATTCATTTCTTGTCATTGATCGATCATTGGAGAAGAATAGAGGGCGCTACAGAAATGGTATTGATACATTTTTAACTGAGGCATAGTTGTGCAAAGCATCAGTCTATCACTATATAGCAAGCGGGATGGATGTGAAGAAGAGATTCCGTCAGAAAACAGTGGAGGAAATTGCTCCCACCATCAAGGAGATAGCAAAGCTGCAACGCAACATCAAGAGGAAGCACAAGGAGCTCACACTTGGAAGAGAGTTGGCAGAGGAGCAGCATGCAACACACTTTAAACCTCTTACTGAACCACTTGCTAACATAGTTGAAGCTCTCCAACAAAAACAACAGTCATTACCATTACCTTCTCCCCAACAACAACCAATAGCACTATCACCACCAACAGAACCACATCATCTTATACAACCTACACCACCAACAACTCCAATTCAACCCAAACCTTTCAAGCGTGCGTTACCACCACAACTTGATATTATTGGGGAGGAGTCACCAGTCTATGAATCATTTGGAGCAGCTGCAAGCTCAAGTCCAGCTATAAGTACTTCAAGAGCTGCACGGAACTTGTGGCCAGGTCAAGATGATACTTTGAGTGATGATGGTGGTGAAGAGGAGGGGAATCAGAGTATTGAGAAAGCACTCAATACTTGCGGTCATGATGTAATGCAAAATCTTTTGCATGAATCTGGAGTGGCTAGCACACCAGTGGGTCCCTATATTCAAATAGCAATGATGAGAGATCATACCAATGATACTACATTCGGTCCACAAGTAAAAGGAAATGAGTATTTTCTAGGCAGCAAAATTATAACCTTTGGACCAGATGGAGATAAGATTATTCTTACCGATCCTGAAAATGTAGAAATCAATCAGATTTTTGATGCATCACCTGGACTTTGTGAACTCATTTTCAAAAAGAGACCCAACAAACAACTTGTTTTGAATGCTGATGAGAATGCATACAAACGTATTCTCAATTGGACCAATGTTTATAGACAAAATTATGCTCCAGATGGTGGTATTATAAACTATAATGATGTCAAGTATAAGAAGACAATTCACAAGTTGTTGAAGAATGATGAACATGAGAATAAATATAGTACAGTCAGTGGATTAGGACTAGTAGCACCATTCAATATGGTGGCAAACAATGATACAAAGATTGAATATATATACTATAATGATCCTAATGAACTTGTTGACAGACTAAGGTTGTTGGATCAGTCAAAAGCAGTTGGTAACACAGGACATGAGAATGAAATAAACTCAATACTGGAAGAATTAGTTGAAGGAGGCTATATAGTTGGCAAACCTGCATACTAGTTGTAATATAAAAAGATATTGTTACTATGCTTAGCTTACAGTGTTACAGTAGCAGAGTAGAATGAGTGAAAGTTGTAAAAGAATCATTGATACCTTGGGTAATATTAATGCTCACCACAGGCGGGTGATTAATGTTGCACATCCTCGAAATGATACGGATGCTATAAATCTGATCACATGCAAGGATATTATCTGGTCATGGCTGCCAAAGACAAAAGATTCTGAGACATCACAAGTATTCACAAGTCTCAATAACTCAATACTGACAGACATGCAAGACCCAGTTGGAGACTTAGATGCAGTGAACAAACGCTATTTAGACAAAAGATTTATAAAGCTTGTCACTATGATCTTTGAGAATTATATAGATGCTCTATTCAGTATTCCAGAGTTTCAAAATGTTTTGAAGAATGTAGAAGGTTGGGATAGAGCAAGAATGAAAATTTCATTCATTGAGCTTTTGATGCGTGTGGTTGAAGATCCAAACCCACCTGATGGTATAAAATCAAGTGACAATACTGATGTTAAGCATTAGATGGCGGTCTATGAAGCAAGAAAGAGATATCAAGGAAGAGGAGTTCTCTCAGCTATCAAGAACGCTGCTGGTGCAATAGTTAACAAAGCAATCGATATTCTACCAGTTGAACTCCATCTCCCAGGCTATCAGTACTGCGGCCCAGGCACAAAACTTGATAAAAGGTTGGCAAGAGGTGATCCAGGAATCAACAAACTTGATCAAGCTTGCAAGGAGCACGACATTGCATATTCAAGGAACAGTGATATATCAAATCGAGCAATAGCAGACAACATCTTGGCAGAACGAGCTTGGAGTGTTGCAACATCTTCAGATGCAGGATTGGCAGAGAGAGCAGCGGCATTAGCAGTAACCAACATTATGAAGGCTAAAGCAAAGTTTGGAGGAGGATCAAAGCGTGGTAGAGGTCTGAGAAATAGCAAAAAGGTAACAAAGAAGACATCTTCTAAGAAGGGGAAAGGTCTCTACCTTAGACGTCAACCACAATCTTCTAAGAAGGGGAAAGGTCTCTACCTTAGACGTCAACAACAACAGAAGTTGGGAAACGGAGCTTATCGCTATCAATGCAAAGACAAAAGACAATAATTGCTCTGCCCAATCGAGCACTAACTGATGCAGATCTCTACAAGTATGTATGTCGTTTGAAACTTAAACGATTCCGAGGAGTGTTTATGCGAGATACCCTACCTGCTACTGGACCATTGAAAAGAGAATGTGGCATCATCAATCTTGACAGCAGTATTGGAGCTGGCACACATTGGGTGTGCTATGTAAAGAAGGATGATGTTGTCTACTACTTTGACGGTTTCGGTAACCTGAGACCACCACAAGAGTTTATCAACTACATGCATCTTGGATCAATGCCAGCAACAAGGATCGAGTACAACTATGATCAAAAGCAGAAGGATCTATATTCACATATTTGTGGACATTTATGTTTGAAATTTTTAGTTGATGAAAATAAATGATTGTAATCTATACAATATGTTTCTTCATTACCCTATTTGTCTTCTAAATAGTATAAAATGTAGAGTAAGAGCCTATTGATAAACATTGTGCAATAGTATACTGTGCATTCAACATGATGTTGTGCTTTGGAGGAAAGAGGTCAATACTGAAAAGTGAATTCTACCCACCAATTGATACAAGTATTGGTGAATGGGAAGTTGGACTTATCAGCTTTACAAGCTGTAACTCTATACCTAATGTTGAGTTCAATTATAACAATACCTTGCACTATTATGTACCAGCATCAACACCCCTGCAACCATCAACTCAACCAGGACAGGAGAGCAAGGAAAAGGTTGTGGATGATTCTTCTATAACCCATTTTGAACTTGCAGGACTGTCATCAGATGAGAGACCAAATTTAAAGAACTATTATCATGATCACAGTCCTATAAGTAATAAGATAGTGAAGTTGTCAGTTGGGGCAAATTTTGATAACAATCATATAGTCAAGGGAGGAGTTCAGGCTGATGTTAAAAAGGAGTCAGTTATTCGAAAAGGAAGAGCTATTGATAATGATGAAATAAAAACTGAGCAGGAATTGATTCTACAATATATATCATTACCAGAAGGTAGTTTTGAGTTTCATACAATTAAAGAGTTGTTGGAGTCAAGGATGTGGAGACGTGGAATTACTTTTCATCTTAATGTGGATCCATCAACATTGAAGTGTATGGTTTTATGCAGTGCCAAGTTGAGCTTTCAACCAGAAAACTCAATTGGTAAACTGTTGGGCTTTGGTCCACATAGAACTGTGGAAGCCAACAGTGTGGCCAGAGGTGACTCAACTGTGAAAATCAGTCGTCCCAATGTGGTACGTGTAAAGTGTAACATTGTTAGTGGTTCCTACTCAAATGGCATAAAAGATCATGTTCTCTATGAGTTTTACCCATCTGTGGACCCCGGCTATAAAATGGCTGTCACTGTGCGAAATGTTATCTATTTACCTGTGAACACCAAACTGATCAATGACATTACACTCGAGGTTGTTGATGAAGACGGACGTATTGTGAACTTTAGAGACGAGGTAATAAACATCACCCTACATCTTAGACAACGTGTTCATAATGGTACTTATGTTTGAGAAGAAGAGTAGAGGCATTGACAATGATGGAGAGCCCATTGAATTGAAGAAACAAGATAAAAGGACTACAATTGTTAAAAACTTCATTATGCCTTCAACCTCTGTTGGGTTAACATTGAGGAACATCAACTATTTACAACAGAGAGGCTGTCAAGTTAGACAAGTACAATGAGAGTTTTAGATGTGACAAGAAGTGGTCCCACCTCTGATGATCGCATTACTGGTTTTGAATACCATTCTCATATGCCCTACAGCACAGACTACAAAGCTAGTGATGAGATCAGGATTCCAATTCAACAACAGGATATCTACACACTACCTTCTGAAAGCTATCTACACCTAGAGTACAAGGCGCTAAGTACAACAAATCAAGCTCTAGGTGGTTCACCATGTGTCTCAGGATTCTTCGCCCACCTGTTTTCTGAAATACGTTATGAGATCAATGGAGTTGAAGTGGACAGCAACCGCAACCCAGGAATCACTAGCCTTATGAAAAATACAATGACCTTTGAGCGAGATGAGCTGACCAAGATGGAAGGAGCTGGTTATAAGTATGATGCTACCAATGGTCTTGGCACATTTGCACCAAATAATACTTCTACTACTGTTATGGATGTACCACTCAGATATCTGCTTGGGTTTGCAGAGGACTACAGAAGGGTAATGTTGAATGTGAAACAAGAATTGGTGCTGAGACGTTCTTCCAATGATAAAGATTGTCTCAGTGCAGCTGGAAAGATCATAATTGATAAACTTGTTTGGAGGATGCCCTACGTGGAGGTAGCTGAAGAAGCTAAGCTACGTCTATTGAAATTGGTACAGGATGATACACCTGTGTCTATACCATTCCGACACTGGGAAGTGTATGAGTACCCATCCATGCCTGAAACTACAAAACATACTTGGACTGTCAAGACAACCTCACAAACTGAGAAGCCTAGGTATATTGTTATTGGACTACAAACTGCAAGGAGAGGTGATGACACTAAGAATGCGTCATGATTTGATAAGTGTAACATGAAAGATATTCGTGTGTTTTTAAACAATAAATATTATCCATATGAGAGCATTGATGGTGATGATAATCGAGTGTACAATATGTACACTGCTTTCAATGGAGTCTACAACCATGGAGATTTCCGACTAAGTGATCCACTGTTTGAGAAGAGTGCTTTGCAAGACAAAAAGATTATGCTGTTTCCTATTGACTGTTCCCGACAAAATGAAACTCTCAAGGCTGGAAGTGTTGATGTCAGAGTGGAGTTTGAAGCAACCGAAAACATTCCTGCAAATACACGTGCCTACTGTTTGATGATTCATGAAACAATTAGAGAGTACAAACCAATGACAGGCATTGTAAATTTTGCCTAGGAGGGGAATAGCTGTTGACAATATAAATGTTATGTATGAGCAATCTACTGCTCATTTTTATCTAGAGCATTGAGTGAGACAGTCATGTTCAAAAGAGCTGTTGGCTTTTCCGATAGAGAAGATGGAGAAATCTGTGATGGTGAAGATGTTGTAGGCTGTTGTCCAGGCATCTATAACAGCAGACCCTTAATGAAGGATGCTTCTACAAGTACAACTGATCTAACTGCTATGATCAATGAGAATGATTGCATACCCAGGAGGGCCACTGACATTTTTGGATCACTACCACTCTACCTGATAAACTTCCAAGGATTTGAAGGAGTGAACAATGAGTTTATTGTGAAGGAGATGGCTGTACTTGAATGTGATGATGATCATCATGTAACAACTCATCACTACTTTTTCAAACCACCCTACCCTGAAAATTTGCTGACAACAAGTGAGGTGCTTGACAACAATCATCTAAGCCGAGCTAAACATGGGTTGCGATGGTCAGGTGAAGGAGCTGGTCAAGAACATCTTCCATACACAGCTCTGAAACCAATTGTTTGTGACATGGTTAGAAGATGGATGAGTGTCAACTTGGAGCAATCAATCAGGATCATTGTCTATGGATATGAAACAATTACTCTATTGGACATGCTGTTGCAGCTGGATGATAAGAAGAATATAGAGTACATTGACTTGACATCCCCCTATCTCTACCACAAGATGCCTAAACTCGAGAGCTTGATGAAGACTAGTACTGGAAGAGGAATCTACTGCCCAGAACACTACCTAATCCACTATCTGGAGACTGTGAGGATGAAGTTGACTGGTAGTACTAAAGCCACCTTGGATACACCACCATTTTGTGCACTTAATATTGTACACATGACTCACAATTGGATTATGCAGTCTATGTTTGAAGATAGATATTTTTGTCGCAACCTTTTCATGTCAATAAATAATCACTTATCTTGATTAGATGTGTTATTTTTCCATCTACCTCACCACCACTCTAGAATAGAGTAGATTATATAGAAGAGGACTCTTGTCATACACATTAGTCTATTGCTAACTGCTCACACAGAAAAAATGATTGCAAAAATCAGCAGAGGTATATTGTGAAACAAAAAATATCAAAGAGGATCATCAATTTCTAGTATGTGTATTTTATTCTTGAATGCTCAGTAACATCATACAAACAAAAAATATATATCCTCTGTGGTGTAGTAGATCTTTCAGGTTTGAAAGTCCTTCCCCATTTCAATTAAAGAACTATTTTT
>NC_052512.1:322395-349913 GCF_014356525.2 Nilaparvata lugens | reverse complement strand
ATATTCGGCATTTCCGCGACGGAACGCGACAATATATTTCCATGTAATTTCACGCAGGTATGTTCCTTTTTGAATTGCGCGTCGATGTATATATGAGGTTTTTTTAAATTTTGCATTTCAAGGATGATATAGAATAGGAAGGAGCTTCCTTTATACGCCAATATTACCGTAGAAATCAGACATGAAATTATTCAATGTACTAAGAATACAATGTATTCCAGGTACCTTGGAATTATTCATTATAAAAGCTATCTAGTGGATTTTTAATCACATGACGCATGGAATTGATACCTCAGAGTAGCATTGTATTTTCTCCAACCTTTTTCTGCTTTCAACTCGGTTCGCTTTTGATGATGTGAGTTAGTTGTTCACAACAGATGATTAGCATATTTGATACACCAACCCAAACAGCCATTAGCCGTTTCCACACGATATCTCACCGACACTACAGGACAGGACAGAATTTACTCTGATGGACAGTATTGGAGGAGGTTTGTGTGCTATTTCCAATAGGCCAATTTGCTACTTTCCAATTGGCCAGGATAGCAAAATAATGCTAGTTTGGCCACCAACCGAACTAACGCAGTGAACAAATTATTCATTGGAAACTTCCTTACTTTCTTTCAATTCAATATGCGATCATTACTAATCCAATCACCAATACCAATATTTCCCACCCAGCGATTTATGAGGACACAGAACAGTAAAGAAAAAGAGTTTGTGTCCAGGCAGATGTTGTTGCCAGTCCGATATGGCGGAAGAGAAAGAGGAAATGAAAATAAGAGTTTCCTTGAGACCAATAGTTGAATGAGCGTTAGTGATTCTCACCTTTGACTTAGCCTTGGCCTTCAGCCAAAGTCGTTGTCCGTCTGTTTGTATTGTAAAGCTGTTTTTTACTCGCCTCACATACGTAGAGTGAATCTTGCACTGAGTCACCAGTGTCGAGGTTATAAATTTTATAACGGCGTGCGTGGACGCTAAGTATACACCAGACTGATTGGTTCACTACAAGATTCAATACAATTGTCGGATTCGCGGGAGGCCTAAACACTCGCTCACCCTTGATTCTTCTTATGACAGATTGTATGGTGATGAAATTTTTTATAAGTAGTGTAGCGGTCGCTAAACACTGAATATTGAAGTCTTAAAACTATTACTGTGATGAAACAACACATAAAATCATACAGGTCGAGCAAAAATCCCGATGTAGATAATTTACGGGACTGCGTCTCTAATAAGTTCCGAAGATTAAGATAGGGTACTTGGACCAGATATCGTTCGGAATATATTTCGAGAACAGAGTCTTGTCGGGTTTTAAGCTCTATTGTATGAATTATTATGATCTCCGGTTGCATCTGCTGTACAGTTGATGTATTCGCTCCTAAGTCGAAGTTGGTAACAGATAAAAGCTGATATATGAGCAGGTAAGGACAGAGAATAATCTGATCTGACCCCACTCACTACATCCACTGAGACCTGTTCCAATATCCAGCGTAATTCAATTATTTCAATGATCTTATTTGATCGGTTCTTGATGATGTAGAACGTGTCAGACACAATAATTGACAGGCTTAAGAAATAATCGAACTCAGAAGACGAATTAACAAAATTGAAATATATTATAAAAATATATGATCACAAAGTGCAGATTCAGAATTTGATTTACAGATTGATAATAATTTAGCATTAACAAAAGAGTTAAAAATGTTCTTGTGCTCGCATGACACCATGCATGATTCGACAGAATTTTACAATTGATAAAATTTAACAGTTTGTGAAAAAATAGTGAAAATAAATTATAAAATGTTTTAAAAAATGCTCGGGGTCATGGTTCTGGCAGCGGAGGATAGTAATCAACTACAAGTTCTTATAAATTCTATATTGAATAAATCCTAGGCTCTTAATGACTAATAAGCGCTTGTCGGCGTGGCCAATAATTTAACGAAGAAAAATTTATATTTTCTGCACTGTAATATTTTCGAAGCGTAGATTGGGGCCCCTTTGATTTTACAACTCACGTGAAACTCCTTGGTGGTCGTAGTTTTCTTCTTTAGATCAAGATCGTTTGATCGGCAGCGGGTCCAGGCTTCGGTCTCAGCACGTGGGGAATTTTAATTTGAATATCTCCTTCACCAAATTAATTAAGGGATAATTAACTTTAGACTTTTGATTTATCGATTGATGAAAATAGATTTACAAATAACAATAGAATAGCCTAAGAATATTGGCTCACAAATAAAACATAAAATCGAACGAAAATTTTACGAATAGGTCTTGGTAACTTTAACGAGGTCTGAACGGTGAGGATTTCAAAGGGAAGTGAAGTCTTTTTCTCAGCTTCTTGGCTAGAACTTTTTTTCTGAGAATATCGGTGTAATAAATTTGCATGAAAATTGCCATTGGTAGAACGATTGTGACGTAGACATGACGTCAGTGGCAAGCAATAGAATATAATTCCTTCAATTATAGTAATAATCCAATTTGTATAATTCTTTAAACTACTTAATCTTCTAGACATAGTTCCTCCTATACAATGTACATGTGCTAGCGTATATGATAAGGCAGGTTTGTTGTCTGATAACAGATTAACGTATGTTGTTTTCGAACGATCAACTTTTTGGTGCTATTTCTATGCATTATGATTGGCTTAGGCTTGCCAAAGAGATTCAATCACCATGTGGTTCAGTTGGGACAATAATTAATAATTTAATATTCTTATACAATTTTTATTTTGTTTGAGACTGTTATAATTAATTTCTGCTGTTTTTATCAATATATAATGTTCATGTTATGACCTAGTTAGTTACAATAATACTCGACATTATAATATAATTTTTTAAGTAATAAATAATTTCAACGATAATACATACATTTTATTTTTTATTCGAAATTCTTGGTCCTTTATTGATAGTTTTTAACTTTTTAGAAATAATATTATAGCTTGCATGAATCTGGCATGACATTTTACAATATGTTGAATCAGTCAGCTGTGTTTGAGCTGCTTTAAAACATCTGATCAATAGTAAACAAAGTGTAACCTCAAAATTCAATGAGCAATTCAATAAACGATTCGTGCTCAATTTGCAGAATAATTATAATTTTATTAAATAATCTCTAGAAAATATGCAGTACAGAACGGTACTCTTATCTGATATACAGTACTGATAGGAAGCTTTATCGCTCGGTCGCTAACTATTCCTTTAGCAAATTCTTTCATTTTAAGAAGGGTAATCACAATTTTTCTCTCTTCTCATGAGGTCTATTTAAAAAATTCATCACAGTATGTTCTACAATAACTCAAAAAAAAAAAATGATCAATCAGCTTCAACTTTTGAACAAATATTCTTCGAACCTTTTTACAGGTCAAGTTCAATAACATTGAAAATGCATAGGAAAAAATGTGTTGTGATTCATCATTTACTCAGCTGAAGAATTCATTGCATGCAGTTACTACAATTATTTCCATTCATTCATCCATAACATCAGCTGAAGCTATTTAGGCCTATCACTCAGACAGACCTTCATGCACTTACACATAATTTCAGCTGATAATCTCAACAAACTGATACGGGTTGAGAAATCAATGAGCGGTTCCGCCATTCATTTCCTCTTGGAACTCTGTATCGAAATCATATATCATGAATTTGGATTCATATAAAATGAGGGCAAGATGTTGAAGCGACAGAGTAATTTTTGAAGAGAAATCTCTCATTCAAAAAAGAAAATAAAACCTACTGTCAGTATATTCTCGTGAAAGAAATATCCAGCTGTTTCCATAATTTTCACCAACTCTGTATATTAAAAGTTGCGGGCTCCAATGACTACAATACAACAGTTCTTGAGCGAGTCCTTCAACTAGAAGGTCTCTAGTATAGAGGGAAGTAGAGAATGGCACAAAGCTGTGTCAATGGAGGAGTGCCATTCTAGAAGTTGAAAGCCCAAAGCAGTAAGAAGACGAAGAGGTGACTGGGAGGTAGGACTATGGAAAGGCTGATTGCAGTTGCATTTGCAACTAGGCGCTGGATCGCCAACTCCTACGCCAAAAATCTATAACCCTCACTCCAAATCCAGAGCCCTGCTGAGAGAATCCAACCGTGAAAAGAGTTTATCCCTATCAAACACAATATAATTATGAATATATATTTGGAATTTCACAACCCAGATTAGTTAGCAATTGCAACAGATTCAATAGTCATTATACAGAGTGTTTCAGAAGTAGTGTGGAACATTTTAGGGTATTGTTCCTGGATGATAGGAGGGAGACTACAAATGTCATATTTAAAGTATCCAAAACTCATCAATAATCCTTATAGATGCCATTTTGTTTTTTCACTTCGGTAAGATTAGATTATGAATAGAATAAAAATATTAACATCTTATTAAAATGGTAAGATCTGATTATGAAAATAAGAAAAAGGTACAAGGAAAAATAAACCTATCAAAATCGGTAAGAGGAGTAGATGAGCTGATCAGCGGCATCCCTGCCGGTTTCAATTAACCACATATTTAAAGATCGTTTGTAAATGTTAAGGCTAAGGGCTTCTATTTGCTTTATGTAGGCGGGTATATTTCTATGAAGGATGTAGCATATACAGAGTGTTTCAGAAGTAGTAGTGTCAAACATTCTGTTGTTCCTGGATGATAGGAGACTACAAATGTAGTATTTAAAGTGTCCAAAGCTCAGCGATTATACTTATAGCTGCCATTTTGTTTTTTTCCACTTCGGAGATTCTATCTCGAAAATGAAATGTTGTATTGATCTGAAATTTGGCATGAATTTTCATGCTATAAAGATTCAACTTTAAAAAATGAAATAAAAAATTTTCTATGTGAATTTCCAAAGTGGCGGCCATTTAAAATTTGATGGCAAATTCACGAAAACGTTCATTCTACAGAAATTTACAAGATACAAAAAGTTAGCGAATTTATCAAGAATCCAAGAATATTCATTTATCAAGATTGTTTGATTGATTGAGTACTTATTTAATTAGATTAAAATATATACTGGCTTTTACACTTATATACAATACAGCAAATTATAGATGAATTTACATAATATAGACTAAGAAAATGATTTTTGAACTGCATATGACATGAAAAAAACAATTGGTAATCGCTATAGATAATAATGTTATGCATCTACATAAATTGGTGGAGCTTTGAACATTACAATGTCCATTCTTTGGAAAGAATATTTAAAATATCCTTCCCAAATCCTACCATAACGTTAATTTCATCAATTCAACTAAGGATTTATTTGTAAATGGGAATATTGTAAAAGTTTTAATTCATATGAAGATTTGAGAGGAAAAAAATGAGAATTGATGGAGTAGAATAACTATAGGGGTAAATAAGAACAAATCATTGATTAATGAAATGAAGTAGGCTGAAAATAGATTAGGGTAATCAACTTTCAATAATATACAGTAGTATGCAGTGGATAAGCAAAATAACATGAAAAGAATCTATATAATAAGAGAGAGTGGGGTTGTGTTTGTTCCTTTGTTCATGTGTTCGTTTGTTCGCATCAGAACATGTCAACTTGTGGATTGCATACCGGAAGAACGAGAATGATTTAGATCTCCAAATTTTGCACATAGATTTTTAAAATATCAATCTCGTGCACCTGGAAGCCCAAATTTCAATTTTCCTTCTTGATTTTTCAGAATTAATGTTCAAATTTCATTCATACTACCGTACATGAAGTACCGTACATTGTTGTAGCCCAGAAGTGTGTTTTTTATGAGGAGGTTATAAATAATGCTGTTACAAGACATTCATTTTCTAATAGAGCCGTGTAGCTTAACGGTAAAACACTCGCTTTCGGAGCAATGGTTTCTCTCGGTTCGAATCCCGATTCTTCCAGTTTTTTGGTCTCATTTTTCCCCTCGAAACGTATTATTATTATTATTTTTTTGAAGGAATTTGTTTTCATTACAATTGAACTTGGATTTTATAAAATAATTATTTTAAATGTAAAATTTTGTCACCAGTACAAATGAAATGGACATAGTCTTCATGTTGTATCATTGAATTTTATAAGAATAACGTGAATAGATCACAATAAAATAAGTAATAATTGATATTCTTCAGTTATAATGTACTATCAGACACAAATTCGCAGTGAAACGAATATTTTAAGTATTTTGTTTGGAATTGGGAAAACAATGGCTGTATGATTCAAATTGAGGAGGATCTAATCGATACTAAAATTTATTGATGTATTGAAAAAAATCAATATGATTCTGTGAGGTTTTCAAGTATTATGTCTTCAGTTATCTATACTATAATGAAGGAAAGAACTGGCTTATACACGTAAGGAATATGGAATTATGTTGACGCATCATCACGTCTGAACTACCAAACATTAATTTCAAATTTTGCATATAGATTCCTTATTAACCAAGGATGGTTATATGCCTATTTTCAGTTCTTCAAGATTCATCACGTAAAGTTTTAATTTGTCATGCTTTCAGTTGTTGTATAGAAGCAGCTGAACATTTCTTTTAAAGGGACATTAGATGATAGGTATGATTGGGGATCCTATTCGAATAAAAATAACTGATTTTCTGTCGCATCAAAATTTTGTTTTCATTTCTTTTTTTTTCAACTTCATTTCTTTAAATTGGAAGGTAGTTATATGACAAAGTTAGAAGACAGAAAAATAACGTTGGTCATATGATACATGATTTCGATACAGAATTTCAAGAGAAAATGAATGGTGAAAACCGCACCGATTTCTCAAACCGTTCAAAATTCAATCTCATTTAAAGATACTGATAAATCATCCATCATACATCATCTTTACTATAATAATGGAAAGAGTTGGCTCATACACGTACGGGAAATTATGTAGGAAAAATTATGTTTGACGCATTATCAAGTCTGAACTACTGGACTGATGATTTGAAATTTTGCATATAGATTCTTCATTAACCAAGGATGGTTATAGGCCTATTTTAAAATTTCAAATTTTTTTTACGTCAAGCTTTCTGTTCGCAAAGTTACAGAATAGACCCTTGCGAAGCACGGGTTACCTGCTGGTATAATATACAATATAAAAAATTATTCCATAACAGGTTTATAGGTTTGTATTGGTGGGATGGGTGAGGGATGGTTGTCATGTGATCGTTCTAGGGATGGACAGTTTCATGAATATTTATGCTATAAAAACTCACTTTGAAAAATAGAATAAGAAATTTCAAAATGGCAGCAATTTTTTATTTTGATTGCAAATTTCACGAAAACCGTTCACTTTACAGGAAATTCACAAGAGACGAAAAAGTTGACAAATATTCTATCAAGATAACAAGGATACCTTAAATTTATCAAGATTGGTCGAAGAATAACAGAGACATTAATTATTTCGTACTGCTTGCATGACCATGAACAAAGAAGATCATCAGAAAACATTGTGAAATCAGTTAGATGCCATATGGAGCCATACCGAGTTTCAAAGCTTTATCTTGAATACAATTGGAATGGAATATTTATATTGATGTCATGAGCATAGGAATGTGTGGTCATCTTATTGGAGGATCAAGATCTCTATCAGCGAGGGAGGATCCAAGAGCGTCCACACAGTCGAGAGGATGACCGACCTTCCAATCTAAAGGTGAATTGAATCATTTCAGCATGCTATGACTAAGGTGCCCTTCACTAAAATAGTAGGGAAATCGTATCAATAAATTTCACAGTAGATATACTTAGCATTTTTTATGAGCTGGCTCTCTGTTCTATAAATAAATCAATCCACTGTTATTTATGATTGTATATACGGCAATTATTTCAAATCTAGGAAATCCACATTTGTTAATAATTTATTTTGATATTAATTCTCAAAATTACGTTCTATGAATCAACTGCTATACTCCAGAGAGGACTAAGAAAATTAGTATCTCTATTCTAACTAATTACATCTCTTACCAAAATTGGTTACAAAATAATTAATTTCCGAAATGCTGAATTTCAAATAAATAGATAATCAACAAGCGTTATAGGTTGTATTCTCTTCCATATTAGGTGTGGCATAAAGATATCATCCACTATTGTCACAGCTCAAACAATAGAAGCCATGTTAAAGAATTATTATTAATAGTACAAAAGGGTAGGTTGTCTGTTCATATGCTTATATAGGGCTGTGTTTCATTTAACGTTATCTCAGACATTCATCACTAGAATATTACAGTACTCAATCTGCTACTTTTATAGTTAATACAACTCTCAATAGATAATTATACTTCTAATACTATACAATATCTCTCATACTTCCCGTTCAATCCTATTTAAAATTCATCTAAAATAATCCAGCACTTTCTCAATCTATCCTCTACTCCTTATTTTTCTTTCTCATGTCTCTTCTCAATCTTGTAGTTATTATGATTACTAGAATATTGTTGTAATTATTACATTATTTATTATAACTGTTGAGATTGTTGTGATTGTTGCGATGATGATCATTATTCTTTTCTATTCTTCTTCTTCTTCTTCTTCTTCTTCTCCTTCTTCTTCTTCTTCTTTTCTTCTTCTCTTTGTTTTCTTTTTTTCTTCTTCCCTTGATTAATTCAAGATCACAATATGATGTTCTTTTTCTTATTCTATAGTTCAGTTTCATAAGTTCTTCTCAATTATGCACATTCATTCTTTCTCTTCTCTTCTTCCTATAATTATTATCATTATTTCCCCTGTGATTTTTCCACTAGCTATCCAGCATGTTCAAATGTTCATTTCTCTTTCAACCTTTTCTCTTTCTATCTAATAACATTCTGCTAATATCCATATTTGATATTCGATCCTTTCACACAGTAAATCATACTATTCCTCTTCCATTTTATGGAAATATTATTCATTATCAGTTGAATAATGTTATTTTCTCAAGTGATAACTTTCTTCAAAGATTTTTCGTTTTTCTGCTGGCTTTTTTTCTCTTTTGTAGTTTTTACTGGATTCATTTCGCGCTATCTCCACCTTGGACACGATCTTCCATAACTGGACTCCATCTGTCTCTGTCTCCACTTGGACTCGATCTTCCACTACTGGATTCCTTCTCGCTCTATCACCACTAGATGAAGAATCTCTACTCTATCTGGACTAGATCTTCCACTACCTAGATCAGTTCTTCGTCAATCTTCATGTTATTCACCATTCGGATTTTCACCACTGGAACTCCACAGATCACAACATCAACATCTTATTGTGTTCATCCCCATTTTCCCCGTCATGTGTCGTTGTGGAGGTAGGTTCAAGGTTGATCTGCTGCTTCCATGATGCCTCTCACTGACACGTCAGCTCGCTCGCCTCAAGTAGGTATGCTTATTCCAATAATAGTAATAATGACGCAGGTTTGTTCTATCAAATGAGCTCCACTCTTCCAAAAAACTTTTCAAGGCTGCTCACCTTACGTCCAATCCTTCAGCTGCCACATTGATGAACTCAGAGCAATCTTCCGTTCTCAGGACTGCAATATATTGGAATTTTCCGAATCATTTTTGAAGCCTAGTATTCCATCAAATCGGTTGCATTACCTTGATATAATCTCTTCCGAAATGATAGATTGAATAAAGCTTGTGGGTTTGTAGCAGTTTATGTGAAGGATGGTATCGAAACAAAAGTTTCAATCACATCTAAAAAGGAGTATTGTTCCAGACCAGAGTTCATGCTACTTGAATTATCTTAAGGTATCTATTATTGCCCACCAAAAATAGTTCATTTAACAGATTTCGAAAATGCCTTGCTTTCTCTTTATGCCTTGTTATAAACGTATACTAGTTATGGGGGATATGAACACCGACTTGAACCTGACAAATCGTAGCATCGACTACTTTCAGTTGACTACAATTTTCCAATGCCTAAACATGACTATTTCACCTCTCGATCCAACTCATCATACTAATGAATCAGACACACTCCTTGACCTTCTCATTATTAGTGATCCCAACGAGGTTGTTCAAACAGGTCAATCCCAGTCCCAGCTATTTCTGGACACGATTTGATCTACGTGTACTTTCCAATAAGATACCTGAGCCAGAACAGAAAATTATCACTTATAGAGACCTCAGAAACTTCGATGAAGCCGCTTTCCTGAATGATGTGGCTCAGACTCCAAGGCATCAAATTGAAGCATCACCCAGTTGATGACATGGTCAAGACTTTCGAAAATTGGACTTTGACTTTGTATGACAAACATGCACCTTACGTGACAAGGAGGAATAATAGAAGACGACAAGTACCGTGCATGACTGAAGACACACTTAAGATGATGGGACGTGGAAACGAAGCACATAGAAAATTAAATAAGACATTCAACTTGGACAGTTTGATAGAGCATAGGAGCCTCAGAATAGAGTCAAACAGGATCACGGAACTCAAAGACTGGGTATTGAATTCGTTCATGACAAACAATAGACAAGACTCTAAATCACTTGACAGGGAAGAAGAATTCGGGCTTGGCAAACAAAAATCAAATCTCCAAATTGATTTACCATCGGACAATATAAATGATCATTTCGTTTCACATTCCAACCAAAGCGACGTAGTTGTCATTGGTAATCATATCAATAATCTTGAAGAGCAGATTAGAAACTTAGATACACCACTTATTGAACAATTTCATTCCCATCCAATCTCAGAAGAAGACACTTTCAAAGCAATCCAACGTATTCATAGTGATGCCATGGGTGTAGACAAAATTCCTATTGAATTTATTAAGGAGATGTCATTTGATGTTTCACCAATCATTACATACATTTTCAACAAGTCACTTGAAGAAGGCAACTTCCCTGAAAACTAGAAGTTTGCTCTGGTTCGCCCTCTAAATGAAGTTGCATCACCCAATAAAGTTGAGGATTTCAGACCAATCAGTATTCTACCTGCATTGTCCAAAGTGCTACAAAGACTTTTGAAAGTGCTAGAAAGAATTCATGCTCAAGTTGTAAAATTTCTAGACAAAAATAGAAAGCTTCATAACTTTTAATCAGGCTTTAAAAAATTTCATTTAACTGACACAGCTCTCCTCTGTGTCACTGATGATATAAGGTCAGCTATGGACCAGAGAAAATGCACCATCCTCACCCTATTTGATTTTTCTAAAGCATTTGATACTGTTGATCATAAAGTTCTTTTGAATAAGTTAGATTTCTTGGTTTAGTCACAACTCCTAGTTTGGTTTAAATTCTATCTCTTAGGAAGGAAACAATGTGTTCCTGTTGGAGACAACAAGTCAAATTGGAGAAACGTGATGCATGGAGTACCACAAGGTTCAATTTTAGGCCCTCTCCTATTCACTTTGTATGCTCATGACATTCTTTATTATCAAGTTCTCCAGCTTCCATACTTATGCAGATGACCTTCAAATCTATTTAAGCTCTCCCATAACTAAAATTAATGAAACAGTTGGGATAATGAATCGTATATCAATTCGATAGTTGAATAAACAAAGAAAAATGGCCTTAAGCTTAATCCCATCAAAACACAACCATTATTATAGGATATTCTCGTCTTATAATAATATTGACCTTGAATCAATTCACAAAATTAGTGTAGATGGTAGTGACATTCCTCATTGTAGCTCTGTTGAAAATTCAGGCATTATTATGAATAATACTCTTGACTGGTCAGAACAAGTGAACAAGACTTGTAAAAAGGTATTCTCAGCTATGCATGCATTGAAGAAAATGCACGATATCCTCCCTAGAAACATTAAATTATTATTGTTCAATCTCTTATCTTCCCACATTGATGTATTGTAATTCTGTTCAAGTCACTCTGAATGATAAACTACAGCGTTGCCAAAATAATTGTCTACTCTCTACAACGCCATGATCATATCACCTCAGCCCACTTTTCTAGTTCAACATTGAAGCATCCCGATCAAAGACGTTTCGAATAGTCAAGCTTGTTGGATATATCTTGGAATACGGGAATCCGAGCTATTCCAAAGATGATTTCAAATTGGTTTCTGAAGGTAGGAGCCGATAGATGCTTTTCATACTGAACCATAGAAAGTCCTTATGATACCCAACCATCGAACCACTATTCCACAAAATCCTTCTTAGTCAGTGGCTGTCGTTCATGGAATGCACTTTCTGTTTCGATTAGGTCCATCGTGAGCCGAGCGAGCTTCATCCCGACTTTAAAAAACATCTTTTGGAACAAATGACTGGAACTGTCCAGCCCTAGAACGATCACATGACAACCATCCCTTACCCATCCCACCAATACAAATCTATAAACCTGTTATGGAATAATTGTATATATTGTATATTATATTAAGTCATGTTATTTCAATTATGCACTGCATTCTGCTGTATATTATTGAAAGTTGATTACCCTGATCTACTTTCAGCCTACTCCATTCTATTATCAATGATTTGATCTTATTTACCTGTATATATTTTTCTTATTACCATAATCTGATCTTACCGATTCTGATAGGTTTATATTTTCTTATATATTTTTCAAATTTTCATCATCTGATCTTACCGATTCTAATAATATGTTAATATTTTTATTCTATTCATAATCTTACCGATTTTGATAGGTTTATATTTCCTTATATTCATCATCTAAGATATTGCTCATAATATATCATTCTTGAAGTTTTGAATTTCATCTTGTGCCATGTTGAAGGTGTATACTGAAATATTTATATTGTGCTTCTTCAATTCAATTATCTTTTTATATTAAGTTAAATTGTGAATATTTATCATTTCCTTTCTATTAGTAACAAGTTAAGTTTCATTAGAACTCTTTCTCCACATACAGACTTCGGACTTGTCTATGTGGGGAAAATTCACAAGTGTTATATATTCTTACATTCCTTTCCCTATTACCATAGGTAAGGATTGCTTTCCAGAAAAATTCAAGGTACCCTAATTTCATGTTTTCTATATGTTTCATTACTTTCCTTGCCCTATTACCATAGGAAAGGAAAGTATTGCTTTCCAAAAAAAATTATGTACCCCAATTTCTAAATTTCAATACGTTTCAAGGTCCCCTGAGTCCAAAAAGTGGTTTTTGGGTATTGGTCTGTTGTATGTGTGTGTGTGTGTGTGTGTGTGTGTGTGTTGTGTGTGGTGTGTGTGTGTGTGTGTGTGTGTGTGTGTGTGTGTGTGTGTGTTGTGTGTGTGTGTGTGTGTGTGTGTGTGTGTGTGTGTGTTGTGTGTGTGTGTGTGTGTGTGTGTGTGTGGTGTGTGTGTGTGTGTGTGTGTGTGTGTGTGTGTGTGTGTGTGTGTGTGTGTGTGTGTATGAGTGTATGTGCGTCTGTGTACAGATATCTCATCTCCCAATTAACGGAATGACTTGAGATTTAGAACTTAAGGTCCTTACACTATAAGGATCCGACATGAGCAATTTCGATTCAAGATGGCGGAAATGTTGTCAAAAACAGGGTTTTTTGCGATTTTCTCGAAAATGGCTGCAACGATTCTGATTAAATTCATACCTGAAATAGTCATTAATGAGCTCTATCAACTGCCACAAGCCACATATCTGTAAAAATCTCAGGAGCTCCGTTCCATCTATGCTAAGTTTGATTTTAGATTCTCAATTATCAGGCTTCAAATAAAATTTAAATATAAAAATCTAAGTGGAAAAGATTGAGCATGAGAATCTCTACAATTAATGTTCAGTAACATTTTCACCTTAAATTGAAAATAAGCTCGAAATTCGAGAAAATGTGATTATTCAATATTGGAAACTGTTGATTCTATTAAATTATTCACTATGAAGAGATAGCAGACCTCGTATGTCTCCAGCGTTATTGTCCTGTCACCAGCTGGCTAATATCTTTGTTTATAAGTAGACTTGAGATGCGCGAGAACACTGGCATCAGGTGATCAATTCTCATAACGGCAAGGAAAGTTGTGTGAGTGCGCCACACCAGATTTTTTAATATGTCTATACTGACTTTGTGAATGATACATTATCTGATTCGATTTGAGTTTTAAACATATGTTTATATGTTTATGAATATAAAGAAAATAAAAATCTCAGTAGGTACTCTTTTTTTTAAATTTTTTATCACAACTGTTTCGGCATAACCACCTCTAATACAAGGCCGCAGCCTACGATATTGCAACGTCGCAGTGTAGGCCTAGAATCTAATAGAATACATGATTGGTGAAGAAGATTTTAAAAAATACCAGCTGATCTTTCCCACCAATCATGTATTAGATTCTAGGCCTACACTGCGACGTTGCAATATCGTAGGCCGCGGCCTTGTATTAGAGGTGGCTATGATTTCGGTCATTTATGCCATTTTTAAGTGATATGGATTAAATAACGCTGTGGCTACTGTTACGGTAACCGTAACTCCATTCGCGTTACGTAAGCATTTGCGCAGGCGCGGCTACCGCTATTTACATGTGCATTGTGGTGTTGATGGTTTTTGGTGACATGGTTATGATGACCTATCGTTTCAATGAAGTTAGTTAGAAATAAGCTAGTTAATAATGAAGTTAGTTAGTTACTTGGAAATCATAACCATGTGACCAAAAACCACAAGCACCACAATGCACATGTAAATAGCGCTAGCCGCGCATGCTCAAAAATTTACTCGATACGAGCTACGGTTACCGTAACTGTAGCCACAGCGATTAAATAAATAAATACTACTGGAAGATTCTTATTTTGATCATATGTTAGTGTATTCATATGTTTTTATGAACTAGGACTGTAAATTTTGGGTTTAAATTTGCATGATTCTATCAAAAATGGGGTTATTAGTGTCTAATTAGATTAAGTTTATTATTTTATCTCTGTTTAATTTTGCTGCTTTATAAATATGAAATTCTTCTCCGACATTCAGTTTTTGACTTTTATTACCATAATTAAGTATTTTCATATTGGAATTTATATCTGTAAAATTATGGCCTGAATCTATCAAGTGTTCAGCAAATGCCGACTAAATCCTTTATCTCCAATGTCTAGAGGCCAACCAAAAGTACATAAGGTTGGAATACCAATAAGGCCAGTAGTAGATTATCGTAATGCTCCTGCATGTAAAGTTTGCAAATATTTGAATAAAATTCTACCTCAAAAGACAATAATGGGAGAAAGCCATAGCATAAAAAACACATATCATTTAGTTCAATAAATTAAAGATATAAAAATTCCAACTGATGCTATTTTCCTAGCATTTGATGTAACCAGCATGTACACTAGTATTCCAACAGATGAAACAATTAGTATTCTGAAGCAAAATTTGATAAATAATGATGAAATAGAAGATCTATAGCATTGACAACAGTATGTGTAGATCAAAATTATTTCAAATTCAATGAGGAAAATTACAACAAAAGGAAGGCTTGGCAATGGGATCTCCTTTATCAGGTTATCTGGCTCACGGTATATAGAAGAAGACGGTAGGTGTCACGCGCATGTTTGTGCTAAATTTCCGGTGTAGCTGACGTCATTTTATATACAATCATCTGTTTTTAACAAAAATACGTTTCATAAATTCTAATAGGTGTTAAAAGCCTCGGTTGGTGGCGATGACGCAATCTAGCTGGCTGGCCACTGCGCACACATTCATGACCCCTACCGTTTTCATCTAAATACCGTGATCTGGCTAACATATACATGAAAAATTTAGAAAAATCTAAAATAATCAATGATAATAATCCTCTGAAGGAAAATATTATTTATTGGCACAGATATGTTGATGATATAATATCTCTGTATAATAATGAAGATAAAATACATGAAGATTTTGAATTATATTTAAATTCAATATCACCGTCTATAAAATTCACGATGGAAGCTCAAGAACATCAAATAAATTTTCTTGATTTAACATTAGTATGAAGATAACAAACATAATTTTAGCATTTATAGAAAACCCACACATACAGATTGTATAATTCCTAGAGATTCAAATCATCCTTGGCAACAAAGAATTCCAACTTTCAATGCAATGATATGCAGGCTAATAAATATTCCCATGTCAAAAGATAATTACAAAAAAGAGAAGAAAACAATTAAATATATGGCAATAACAAATGGATATAATACCAAAACTATTGATAGAATGATTTACAAACGAAAAGGAAAATTAATACAGAATAGAACTCAAAATAATCAAGGAAATGTAGGAAATAAAGAATATATTTGTGTTCCATATAACACAAAATTTAATAAAGCTATAAGAAAAACATTTACAAAAAATAAATTCATTCTAGGTTATAGGACAACAAATAATGCATTCGAACTGAGAAAAAAGAAATCAAATTTTAATGTACAGCAAGATAAGTTTGAATAATCTGGAATCTATGAACTTGAATGTAGTGATTGCGACAAATTCTATATCGGACAAACAGATAGAAATTTCCATATCAGGTTTCGAGAACATATCGAGCACTAAAATCTAAAAATTATACACAAAAGTCGGCATTTGCTGAACACTTGATAGATTCAGGCCATAATTTTACAGATATAAATTCCAATATGAAAATACTTAATCATGGTAATAAAAGTCAAAAATGAATGTCAAAGGAGAATTCTCTGTTTATAAAGCAGCAAAATTTATAAACAGAGATAAAATAATAAACTTAATCTAATTAGACACAAATAACTCCATTTTTGATAGAATCATGCGAATTTAAACCCAAAATTTACAGTCCTAGTTCATAAAAACATACGAATACACTAACATATGATCAAAATAAGAATCTTCCAGTAGTATTAATTTATTTAATCCATATCACTTGAAAATGGCATAAATGACCGAAACATGTTGTGATAAAATATTTTAGAAAAAGGGTACTGAGATTTCTATTTTCTTTATATTCATATTACAAGTAGCCCTATATAGGAGAGAGATAAATAAGATGGTCTATATGTTATATGTTTATATGTTTATATGTTTATATGTTTATATGTTTATATGTTTATATGTTTATATGTTATATGTTTATATGTTTATATTGTAAAGCGGTATTTTACTCGCCTCACATATGTAGAGAGATTTGCCAAATCATGTAGTGCTATATTTAAATGCTTCACGTTGGGCCGGCAAATCATGTGGTGCGTTTTTTAACGGCTTCACACATGTAGAGTGAATCTTGTACTGAGTCAATGGTGTAGCGGCTATAAATTTTGCAATTGCGTGTGTGGGCGCTGAGTGTACACCAGACTGATTGATTCACTACAAGATTCAATACAATTGTCGGAATCGCGGGAGGCCTAAACGCTCGCTCACCCTTGATTCTTCTAATGACAAATTGTATAGTGATGAAATTTTTATAAGTAGTGTAGCGATCGCTAAACACTGAATACGGATACCTTAAAATTATTACCTGTGAAGAATGAGCATACAAAATCATACAGGTCGAGCAAAAATCCCGATGTAGATAATTACGGGACTGCGTCTCTAATAAGTTCTGAAGGATTAAAATACGGTATTTGAACCAAATATCGTTCAGAATATACTTCGAGAACAGAGTCTTGTCGGGTTTTAAGCTCTATTGTAGGAATTATATGATCTCTGGCTGCATCTGCTGTACAATTGATGTGTTCGCTCCTAAGTCGAGGTAGGTAACAGATAAAAGCTGATATATGAGCAGGTAAGGACAAAGAATAAATATCTCGATCTGACCCCACTCGCTACATCCACTTAGACCTGTTCCAGTATCCAGCTTAATTCAATTATTCCAATGATCGTATTCGATCGGTTCTTGATGATATAGAACGTATCAGACACAATAATTGACAGGCTTAAGAAATAATCGAACTCAGAAAGCGAATTAACAAAACTGAAATATATTATAATAAAATATGTAATCATACAGTGCAGGTTCAGAATTTGATTTACAGGTTGATAATAATTTAGCATTAACAGAATAGTTAAAAATTTCTTGTGCTTGCATGATACCATGCGTGATTCAACAGAATTTTACAATTGATAAAATTGAACAGTTTTGAAAAAATAGTGAAAAAATGAATTATAAAATATTTTTAAAAATTGCTCGGGGTCGTGGTTCTGGCAGCGGAGGATAGCCAATCAGCTACAAGTTCTTATGAATCCAATAGGAATAAATTCTAGGCTCTTAATAACTAAAAGCGCTTGTCGGCGTGGCCAATAATTTAACGAAGAAAATTTTATATCTTTCTGCACTGAAATATTTTCGAAGCATAGATTGGGGCCCCTTTTAAAACTTATAACTCACGTGAATTTCCTTGGCGGTCGTGGTTTTCTTCTTTAGATCAAAAATCGTTTGATCGGCAGCAATCCAGGCTTCGGTTTCAGCACGTGTGGAATTTTAATTTAATATTTCCTTCACCAATTAATTAAGGGATAATTTACTTTAAACTTCTAATTTATCGATTGATGAAAACAGAAATTTATAAATAACAAATAGATTGGCCTAAAATATCGGCTCACAAATAAAACATATAAAATCAAACGAAAATTTTACAAATAGGTCTTGGTAACTATAAAGAGAGATCTGAACGGTGAGGATTTCAAAAGGGGAGTGCTGTCTTTTTCTCTCTAAGCTTCTTGGCTAGACCTTTCTTCTGAGAATCTCGATGTAATAATTTGCATGAAAATTTGCCATTGGTAGAACGCTTGTGACATAGACATGACGTCAGTGGCAAGCAGTAGAATATAATTCCTTTAATTACAATAATAATTCAATTTATGTAATTCTTAAAACTGCTTAATCTTCTAGACATAGTTCCTCTCATACAATGTACATGTGCTAGCGTAAATGATAAGGCAGGGTTGTTGTCTGATAATAGATTAACATGTGTTGCTTTCAAACGATCACCTTCTTGGTGCTATTTCTATGCACTATGATTGGCTTAGGCTTGCCAAAGAGATTTAATTACCATGTGGTTCAGTTGAATTAAATCGTTAATAAATTAATATCCTTATACAATTTTTATTAGGTTTGAGACTGTTATAATTAATTTCTGCCGTTTTATCAATAATATAAGTTTATGCTATGACCTATTTAGTTACAATAAGACCTAACATATAATATAATTTCTTAAATAATAAATAATTTCAACGATAATACATACATTTTATTTTTTATTTGAAATTCTTGTCCTTTATTGATAGTTTTATAATTTTTAGGAATGATATTTTACCTTGCGTGAAGCCAGCATGACATTTGACAATACTTTGAATCAGTCAGCTGCGTTCGAACTGTTTTAAAAACATCTGATCGATAGTAAACAAAGTGTAACCTCAAATTCAATGAGCAATTCGTAAATGATTCGTGCTTTATTTGCATAATAATTATAATTTTATTGAATGATTTTCCTAGAAAATATTCGGTACAGAACGGTACTCTTATCTAATATACAGTTACTGATAAGTAAGCTTTATCGCTCGGTCGCTAACTATTCCTTTAGCAAATTCTTTCATTTTAAAAGGTAATCACAATTTTCTCTCTTCTCATGAGCTCTATTTGAAAGATTCATCACACAAAAGCCCCCAGGATATTTTAAATAGGTAATTGGGAGACGAGTCGAAACAATGACTATTTGAAAAATCCGATATTGTGATGAATACACTATTTCATCTCCTTACTTCTACGAAAACTCCACACTTAACACTAAAAACAATATATCGTGCACTTTTGGCTACGAGAAAATAAATAATTGATTGTTCCTTCCCTTGGATACAATCGAAATACAATAATTAATGAGGTCTCTTTGGATCCTTCATTAAAACAACTCCACAACTTCCATTCATGGGTGGCTTATGAGCAGACCCATAACTATAACAAATATACAAAATTTCACATATTATCCTCTTAAGATTCAAACAGTATTTGCAACAAATATAGATTTTCATCATTTTTCATAGTTATTACAGGTTTCGACTCTTTGTTCTGGCTTTTACATAACTTGGGTGAGAGTGTGATTTTACTTCGGTGACTTGACAATCATCTACCGTTTGACTCGAGCAATTCCTTATTTGCGCTTAGTACGTTGTGTACAAACAGGGTTACACTTGAAATGGCTTTCTTGATTTTTATCAATGCTGGTTACAAATGTTAAGTCTTCAAGATTATATTTATCAATTTGAATTTCAATTCATGATCTTTTGATGCAACAGTAATAAATTTCACATTTGAAGGTAAGAATTTCATTTTCTTTTTAGCTTTTTTAACAATACATTCATATGACATAAAACATGCGCATTTCGTGCAAATTAACATAAATATATATTTTTTGATTGCATTTTTCACTTATAATTTCACATTAAATAATAGGTTATATTAATTAATAACGATATTGCTTCGATTCTATACATTGACTCTATGATTTCGCACACATTGGTTGGTGGGACGAAGAAAATTATCGAACAGGCTTTGGTTCTGAATAGATTTTTCTATCGATTCTGTATTTCGAGGTTAGATTTACACATTTTTTCAAATAAACTTTGTTATTTTCTTCCTCCTATTCACTACTAACTTCATCTTATTTCTAATTTACAATTATTTTCTGTTGATAATGCAATTTTTGTTTCTGTTTTCCAGTTGTGCGGATGGTGCCAGGCGATTGTTTCTGTGATGATTGTAACATGAGGCGGATGGCTTGATTAGGTTGGTAATTTTTAAAGTTGTTTTGTAGTTTTATTTTCTTCTGTATTAAAGTTGATAATAAGTTCTTCATTTGATGTGGATTTATAATATTTTCCTCATTAGCTGAGATGCGGCGAAGTTTAGGTTATGTTGATTAGGCTGCAGTAGAAAGATGCTAGTCTGCAAAGATGTGATTCAATGGGTAGGCTGTGACTATGAAGAAGTTTGATAGTTGATATAATCCACAAATGTAGTTTCCAGTTAATTCGAAATTTATTCCTTAAGCCCCCATCTAAATTTGATTTCTCTATTGTTCCAAGTTTTCATTCCAATTTGCAACTATCCGTTTTACTAAACTTTGCTTAAAACGGATGTGCCTGCGAAGTAGGTAGATCTCTTCAGCCAATGTTGTCTTTCCTTGTTGACCGGTGACATGTAGTTTGATCTTTTTAAACCTGACATGCCGGTGGTGTCTGTGGGTTTTTTCAAATAATCCTTTTCTTTTTTGCATGCCGGTGTACAGTTTGTTTGATTTCAACCGGACATGACTGCGGTGTGAATAGATTCTTCTTAATATTATTTTCCTATTTTCTTGAATGCTGGTGAAAGATTTGATGTAGGATTTCAGCCTTATATGACGGCGATGGTTGTAGGTTCTTCTAGATATTCTTCTTCTTTCTTGATTGTTTTGCTGCTTGTGTGTGGTCTTGACTTATGCGGATTTTAATTGTTCTAATGTTGTTTTCTGATTGCTTTGATGGATACTGATTTGATGTGTTGCAGGTGCTGTCCTCGGTGCTCGGAGACACGTGCGGTCGGCGGTCCGGGCTGCTCTTCTACTCGGTGGGCAGCGTCCTTGGACTCCTGGTAGTCGGCGCGCGGTGGTATGGGCTGTCCCTCTACCTGATGGATGTCGTCCTCGGCCTGGCGGTGATGTCGGCTGGTCCCTCTCGGCGTTCTGCGGGGTGCGGCGCGACTTCAGTCCTGACATTCTCGGTAGGTTGGTCTCCCATACATGTGTCATGTTCGCTTGCTTGTTTGACTTTCACCTCCTTCATTGTATCCTTCTCCACATGTACATGTTCCTTTAGGCTGACTTTGATGTTAATTGTTTCTGTATGCATATCTTGGGATATCCTATCTAATCGATTATTGGTTTCCAAAATTGATTTATCCAGACACTCAGTTAATTTTTTGATGGTATTATCGGTGTCATGGAATGCTCTGTCCATTCGTTGACTCAACTTCTCCAAACCCTGTTCATTTACCTTCTTTACTTCTTGGATTTCCTTATTTAGATTGTTTATTGCTTCCTTCGTTTGTTTGTTGTCTTCCTTTATTTGTTCGCTTTTTTCATTTAGATTGTTTATTGCTTCCTTCGTTTGTTTGTTGTCTTCCTTTATTTGTTCGCTTTTTTCATTTAGATTGTTTATTGCTTCATTTGTTTTCTTCGATGCTTCTTTTATTTGTTTGTTGTCTTCTTTCAATTCTTCCTTTGTTTGTTCATTCATCTTGGCTATTGCTTTCAGGAGGGCGTCCGTGTCCAGTGCGGGAGCAGGCGTATATCTAACGGTCATCTGCTGGTTCTTCATCCGAGCAACAGTGCGAGAAATGGGGGTTCCTGTTTCTGGGGCGTCGTCGTCCGTATGCTCTCCCGATGTTTCGTCCTCCGGCTCTTGGGCTGCCGACGGATCTTCCACTAGGATGCAGCTCTCCTCCACCTGTGTCGAAGATAAATCATCCAGTACATTGGGGTGGAAATCGGCGGATGCGGTGGCGGATGCGGATGGCGGCGAACAATCGGGTGAGAGGTCCTCGGTGTCCGACAGACTTGGATTGACCTGGTCGTTTCCTGCCATAGTTTGCGGAAAAATAGCGCAACGAAAGTGTGCAGTGAATAAAAAACGTGAAAGTGTTGTGATATACAAAATAATTGGTAAGAAATCCAATAGAAATTGTTATAGCGTCGTAGTGAGTGAAATACAGAAAAAGTGGTTTAGCAATGTGTTCAGTGATAAAATGAATCAAGTTAGCAATATCGTTAACATAAAAATGACAAGAACATACAGGATACACAGTGGACACTTATGCGGTAATACAGGTACGCCTCTTATAATTTATTATTACTATTATTATAAATATTTTACTTTTATAATTTCTTGCCGCAATTCTATATATAGGCTAGTGTTCTTTGCAAAATTTTATATAAAAGCAGTGATACTCTGCTGAATTATTCCGCAATATATCCGTGATTTAATTTTACTTCCCTCTTTATGCTTTAAAAACTTTAAAAAATTAAATAACTTCAATCCTCTTTTCCATAAATTTTCTATAAACTGTTTCAATATAGACCTAATATTCTTCAAATAACATCACCTTTCTTATGGTATTTCTTATACCTATGACTTATAGTATGACCAATTTTCGAATAACACAATAATAAAATTCTGAGTTCGATTCTTTCTCTAAAAATTCATCAATCGATAAATTTCTTTTCCGTTCAAAAATTGGGTATGGTACTCTTGTTATTTTATATAACAGTGAACAGTTAATACTAAATTCAAAGAAATTCACAACCATGAATTTTTCAACAAATTTCCCGTTGTCAGCGCTATAGTATACTGAGCAACTAAATAATCTTCGCAGTCGATTATCCACCTCTTCAATGCCTATCACTGTTGGGCGCCAAATCATGTAAAGCGGTATTTTACTCGCCTCACATATGTAGAGAGATTTGCCAAATCATGTAGTGCTATATTAAATGCTCACGTTGGGCCGGCAAATCATGTGGTGCGTTTTTTAACGGCTTCACACATGTAGAGTGAATCTTGTACTGAGTCAATGGTGTAGCGGCTATAAATTTTGCAATTGCGTGTGTGGACGCTGAGTGTACACCAGACTGATTGATTCACTACAAGATTCAATACAATTGTCGGAATCGCGGGAGGCCTAAACGCTCGCTCACCCTTGATTCTTCTAATGACAAATTGTATAGTGATGAAATTTTTATAAGTAGTGTAGCGATTGCTGAACACTGAATACGGATACCTTAAAATTATTACCTGTGAAGAATGAGCATACAAAATCATACAGGTCGAGCAAAAATCCTGATGTAGATAATTTACGGGACTGCGTCTCTAATAAGTTCTGAAGGATCAAAATACGGTATTTGAACCAAATATCGTTCAGAATATACTTCGAGAACAGAGTCTTGTCGGGTTTTAAGCTCTATTGTAGGAATTTATATGATCTCTGGCTGCATCTGCTGTACAATTGATGTGTTCGCTCCTAAGTCGAGGTAGGTAACAGATAAAAGCTGATATATGAGCAGGTAAGGACAAAGAATAAATATCTCGATCTGACCCCACTCGCTACATCCACTTAGACCTGTTCCAGTATCCAGCTTAATTCAATTATCCCAATGATCGTATTCGATCGGTTCTTGATGATATAGAACGTATCAGACACAATAATTGACAGGCTCAAGAAATAATCGAACTCAGAAAGCGAATTAACAAAACTGAAATATATTATAATAAAATATGTAATCATACAGTGCAGGTTCAGAATTTGATTTACAGGTTGATAATAATTTAGCATTAACAGAATAGTTAAAAATTTTCTTGTGCTTGCATGATACCATGCGTGATTCAACAGAATTTTACAATTGATAAAATTGAACAGTTTTGAAAAAATAGTGAAAAAATGAATTATAAAATATTTTTAAAATGCTCGGGGTCGTGGTTCTGGCAGCGGAGGATAGCCAATCAACTACAAGTTCTTATGAATCCAATAGGAATAAATTCTAGGCTCTTATAACTAAAAGCGCTTGTCGGCGTGGCCAATAATTAACGAAGAAAATTTTATATCTTTCTGCACTGAAATATTTTCGAAGCGTAGATTGGGGCCCCTTTTAAAACTTATAACTCACGTGAATTTCCTTGGCGGTCGTGGTTTTCTTCTTTAGATCAAAAATCGTTTGATCGGCAGCAATCCAGGCTTCGGTTTCAGCACGTGTGGAATTTTAATTTAATATTTCCTTCACCAAATTAATTAAGGGATAATTTACTTTAAACTTCTAATTTATCGATTGATGAAAACAGAAATTTATAAATAACAAATAGATTGGCCTAAAATATCGGCTCACAAATAAAACATATAAAATCAAACGAAAATTTTACAAATAGGTCTTGGTAACTATAAAGAGAGATCTGAACGGTGAGGATTTCAAAAGGGAAGTGCTGTCTTTTTTCTCTAAGCTTCTTGGCTAGACCTTTCTTCTGAGAATCTCGATGTAATAATTTGCATGAAAATTGCCATTGGTAGAACGCTTGTGACGTAGACATGACGTCAGTGGCAAGCAGTAGAATATAATCCTTTAATTACAATAATAATTCAATTTATGTAATTCTTAAAACTGCTTAATCTTCTAGACATAGTTCCTCTCATACAATGTACATGTGCTAGCGTAAATGATAAGGCAGGGTTGTTGTCTGATAATAGATTAACATGTGTTGCTTTCAAACGATCACCTTCTTGGTGCTATTTCTATGCACTATGATTGGCTTAGGCTTGCCAAAGAGATTTAATTACCATGTGGTTCAGTTGAATTAAATCATTAATAAATTAATATTCTTATACAATTTTTATTAGGTTTGAGACTGTTATAATTAATTTCTGCCGTTTTATCAATAATATAATTCATGCTATGACCTATTTAGTTACAATAAGACCTGACATATAATATAATTTCTTAAATAATAAATAATTTCAACGATAATACATACATTTTTTTTTTATTTGAAATTCTTGGTCCTTTATTGATAGTTTTATAATTTTTAGGAATGATATTTTACCTTGCGTGAAGCCAGCATGACATTTGACAATACTTTGAATCAGTCAGCTGCGTTCGAACTGTTTTAAAAACATCTGATCGATAGTAAACAAAGTGTAACCTCAAATTCAATGAGCAATTCGTAAATAATTCGTGCTTTATTTGCAAAATAATTATAATTTTATTGAATAATTTTCCTAGAAAATATTCGGTACAGAACGGTACTCTTATCTAATATACAGTTACTGATAAGTAAGCTTTATCGCTCGGTCGCTAACTATTCCTTTAGCAAATTCTTTCATTTTAAAAGGTAATCACAATTTTCTCTCTTCTCATGAGCTCTATTTGAAAGATTCATCACACAAAAGCCCCCAGGATATTTTAAATAGGTAATTGGGAGACGAGTCGAAACAATGACTATTTGAAAAATCCGATATTGTGATGAATACACTATTTCATCTCCTTACTTCACGAAAACTCCACACTTAACACTAAAAACAATATATCGTGCACTTTTGGCTACGAGAAAATAAATAATTGATTGTTCCTTCCTTGGATACAATCGAAATACAATAATAATGAGGTCTCTTGGATCCTTCATTAAAACAACTCCACAACTTCCATTCACGGGTGGCTTATGAGCAGACCCATAACTATAACAAATATACAAAATTTCACATATTATCCTCTTAAGATTCAAACAGTATTTGCAACAAATATAGATTTTCATCATTTTCATAGTTATTACAGGTTTCGACTCTTTGTTCTGGCTTTTACATAAATTGGGTGAGAGTGTGATTTTACTTCGGTGACTTGACAATCGTCTACCGTTTGACTCGAGCAATTCCTTATTGCGCTTAGTACGTGTGTACAAACAGGGTTACACTTGAAATGGCTTTCTTGATTTTTATCAATGCTGGTTACAAAGTTAAGTCTTCAAGATTTATTATCAATTTGAATTTCAATTCATGATCTTTTGATGCAACAGTAATAAATTTCACATTTGAAGGTAAGAATTCATTTTCTTTTTAGCTTTTTAACAATACATTCATATGACATAAAACATGCGCATTTCGTGCAAATTAACATAAATATATATTTTTTGATTGCGTTTTTTACTTATAATTTCACATTAAATAATAGGTTATATAATTAATAACGATATTGCTTCGATTCTATACATTGACTCTATGATTTCGCACACATTGGTTGGTGGGACGAAGAAAATTATCGAACAGGCTTTGGTTCTGAAAGATTTTTCTATCGATTCTGTATTTTGAGGTTAGATTTACACATTTTTTCAAATAAACTTTGTTTATTTTCTTTCCTCCTATTCACTACTAACTTCATCTGATTTCTAATTTACAATTATTTTCTGTTGATAATGCAATTTTTGTTTCTGTTTTCCAGTTGTGCGGATGGTGCCAGGCGATTGTTTCTGTGATGATTGTAACATGAGGCGGATGGCTTGATTAGGTTGGTAATTTTTTAAAGTTGTTTTGTAGTTTTATTTTCTTCTGTTATTAAAGTTGATAATAAGTTCTTCATTTGATGTGGATTTATAATATTTTCCTCATTAGCTGAGATGCGGCGAAGTTTAGGTTATGTTGATTAGGCTGCAGTAGAAAGATGCTAGTCTGCAAAGATGTGATTCAATGGGTAGGCTGTGACATGAAGAAGTTTGATAGTTGATATAATCCACAAATGTAGTTTCCAGTTAATTCGAAATTTATTCCTTAAGCCCCCATCTGAATTTGATTTCTCTATTGTTCCAAGTTTCCATTCCAATTTGCAACTATCCGTTTTACTAACTTTGCTTAAAACGGATGTGCCTGCGAAGTAGGTAGATCTTTAGCCAATGTTGTCTTTCCTGTTGACCGGTGACATGTAGTTTGATCTTTTTAAACCTGACATGCCGGTGGTGTCTGGGGTTTTTCAAATAATCCTTTTCTTTTTTGCATGCCGGTGTACAGTTTGTTTGATTTCAACCGGACATGACTGCGGGTGAATAGATTCTTCTAATATATTTCTATTTTTTGAATGCTGGTAAAAGATTGATGTAGGATTTCAGCCTTATATGACGGCGATGGTTGTAGGTTTCAGATATTATTCTTTTCTGAATTGTTTTGCTGCTTGTGTGTGGTCTT
>NC_052512.1:304019-322295 GCF_014356525.2 Nilaparvata lugens | reverse complement strand
TACTGTTGGTAGTGAAACATAATGCATAACCAATCTTTACTGGTGTAGTATAGCCTTCTATGCCTTTTACCAATCAACCTCCCCATCTTCATCCTCATCGTTCCCCAATTAGTGTTTGGAGATCACCTAAGGTGCCCTTCACTACAAAATAGAAATTGGTATTAACACATTTCACAATAGATATACCTTGGCATTTTTCATGAGCTGGCTTTCTGTTCTATAAATGAATCTTTCCACTGCATTTATGATTATGTATGAGACAATTATTTCAAACTAAGGAGATCCACATTTGTTATACTGATTAATAATTTTATCTTGATATTATTCCCAAAACTACGTTCAATGCATCAACTACTATACTCCAGGGTACTTAGAGAATCATTATCTCTATTCTTACTAATAATTATTACATCTCTTACCAAAATTATTTCCATATTAATAATTTTCGAAATGCTGAATTTCAAATAAATGGATGATTAACATACGTTATAGATATGGATGTAATCTATAGGTAAGATAGTAATCTCTTCTATATTAGGTGTACATAATGATATCTCCTACTGTTGCCACAGCTCGAGCAATAGAAGCAAATGTGTGAAGAATTATTGATAGAACGGAGGGGTGGGTAGTCTGTTCATATGCTTATATAGGGCTGTGTTCATTTAATGTTATCTTAGACATCCATCACTAAAATATTACAGTTCTCATTTACTACTTTTATTGTTATTGCAACTCCCAATATTAATTATACTTCTAATACTATATAATATTTTTCACACTTCACCGTTCATCCTATTTAAACTCATCTAAAATAATCTAGCACTTTCTCCATCGTCTCCTCTACTTCTTATTTTTCTTTCTATTTCTCTTCTTGATCTTATATTTGTAATGATTACTTGAATATTGTTGTTTGCGATGATGATTATTATTCTTTCTATTCTTCTTCTTCTTCTTCTTCGTCTTCTTCTTCTTCTTCGTCTCTTCTTCTCTTCTCTCTTCTTCTTCTTCTTCTTCTTCTTCTCTTTTCTTTTTCTTTTCTTCTTCTTTTCTTCTTCTTCTTCTCTCCTTGATTAATTCAAGATCACAATACGATGTTCTATTTCTTATTCTATAGTTCAGTTTCATAGTTCTTCTCATTGTGCACATTCCTTCTTTCTCTCTTTCTTCCATTGTTATCATTATTTTCCCTGTGATTTTTCACTAGCTTCAGCATGTTCAAATGTTTATTCTCTTTCTATATCTATATCTTCCTCCTTTTCTCTTTCTATCTGATTTACCTTCTACTAGTATCCTATATTATATTATAATATCCATATATTTATCCATATAATATTCGATTCTTTCCCACATTGAATCATACTATTCCTCTTCAATTTTATGGGATATTATTCTTATCATTTCGTGCCTCGGGAGGAAGACTGTTCAACTCAAAAAGTCGTTTATTCAGGAGAGCGTTTTAAAATTTCATAGGTATTCAAACTTGATTTTTCTGCTCTTAGATTTTCTGCTCAATTTCTCTGATTCCAACTGTTTTTAGTTCACTTATTACTTCTTAAAAGTGGCCTGTATTTTGTTTTCATTCATAATATACTTAGTCTTCCTGTAAATGATTGCATTGGTGTTCAAAATAGAATACTGAACATTCTGTGATATTATAGATAATTGGAACAGTTTTGACTTGGAACAGTCTTCCACCGAATAAAATGCATAGAACCAACTAAAATAACAAGATCAAATTGACAATTTTCGAGTTGGAGCAGTCTTCCTCCAAGGTGCGAGTTGTATTATGTATCTTTTCTCAATTGATACTTTCTTCAAAGATTTTTCGTTTTTCTGCTGGCTTTTTCTTCTCTTTCAGTTTTTACTGGATCCCATTTCGCTCTATCTCCACCATGAACACGATCTTCCACTACTGGATTCCATCTCTCTCTATCTCCACTTGGACTCGATTTTCCACCACTGGATTCCATCTCTCTCTGTCTCCACTTGGACTCGATCTTCCACTACTGGATTCCTTCTCGCTTACCTCCACTTGGACCCGATTCTTCCACTACTGGATACCTACTCGCTCTATCTCCACTTGGACCAGATCTCCCACTACCAGTTCTTCCTCAATCTTCGTCTTATTCACCATTAGGATTATTCATCACCGAACTCCACACATCTACATCTTATTGTGTTTAGTGAATTTTTTTTGAACTAGTGCTTTAAAGTGAAGGGAGCCGAACTGTCAAGGCATGCTGAATGCACTCGAATCAAGAGACTTTTTCATTTAGGTTAAGTTTTATCAGTTTCATCCCCATTTTCCCCGTCATGTGTTTTCTGAGGTCGGTTCACGATTGGTCTGCTGCTTCCATGATGCCTCTCACTGACACGTCAGCTCGCTCGCCCTCAAGTAGGTATGATTATTTCAATAATAGTAATAATGACGCAGGTATTTTCTAGCAAATAAGCTCCACTCTTTCAAAAAACTTTTCAAGGCTGCTCACCTTAACGTACAATCCCTCAGTTGCCACATTGATGAACTCAGAGCAATCTTCCGTTTTCAGGACTTCAATATAATCGGAATTTCCGAATCATTTTTGAAGCCTAGTATTTCATCAAATTTTGTTGCATTGCCTGGATATAATCTTTTCCGGAATGATAGATTAAATAAAGCTTGTGGGGGTGTAGCAATTTATGTGAAAGATGGTATCAAAACAAAAGTTTTAATCACATCTAAACAAGAGTATTGTTCCAGACCAGAGTTTATGCTACTTGAATTATCCTTATCTAGTACTGATAAATTACTCGTTGGTATCTGTTATCGCCCACCAAAAATAGGTCATTTCACAGATTTCGAAAGTGCCTTGCTTTCTCTTATGCCTTGTTATAACCGTATACTAGTTATGGGGGATATGAACACCGACTTGAACATGACAATCGTAACTTTGACTACTTTCAACTGACTACAATTTTCCAATGCCTAAACATGACTATTTTACCTCTCGATCCAACTCATCATACTAATGAATCAGACACACTCATTGACCTTCTCATTGTTAGTGATCCCAATGAGGTTGTTCAAGCAGGCCAAATCTCAGTCCCAGCTATTTCTAGACATGATTTGATCTACTGTGTACTTTCCCATAAGATACCCAAGCCAGAACAGAAAATTATCACTTATAGAGACTTCAAAAACTTTGATGAAGCCGCCTTCCTGACTGATGTGGCTCAGACTCCATGGCATCAAATTGAAGCATTACCCTCAGTTGATGACATGTCAAGACTTTCGAGAATTGGACTTTGACTTTGTATGACAAACATGCACCTTATGTGACAAGGAGGATTAATAGAAAACGACGAGTACCGTGGATGACTGAAGACATACTTAAGATGATGGGACGTAGAGACAAAGCACATAGAAAATTTAAAAGACATTTGACTTGGACAGTTTGATAGAGTATAGGAGCCTTAGAAATAGGTTTAACAGGAATTACGGAACTCAAAGATTAGGTACTTGAATTCGTTTATGACAAACAATAGACAAGACTCTAAATCACTTTGGCAGGGAATAAAAGAATTCGGGCTTGGCAAGAGAAATCGAATCCACAAATTGACTTACCATTGAATAATATAAATGACCATTTCGTTTCACACTCTAACCAACGCGACGAAGTTGTCATTGCTAATCATATTGATGATCTTGAAGAGCAGGTTACAAACTTAGATTTACCAATCACTGATCAATTTCATTTCCATCCAATCTCAGAAGAAGACACTTTCAGAGCAATTCAACGTATTCATAGTAATGCTATGGGTGTAGACAAAATTCCTATTAAATTTATCAAGAAGATGTTATTTGCTGTTTTACCAACCATTACATACATTTTCAACAAGTCACTTGAAGAAGGCATTTTCCCTGAAAACTGGAAGTTTGCTCTGGTTCGCCCTCTAAATAAAGTTCCATCACCCAATAAAGTTGAGGATTTTAGACCAATCAGTATTTTACCTGCATTGTCCAAAGTGCTAGAAAGACTCATTCATGCTCAAGTTGTAAAATTTCTAGACAACAATAGTAAGCTTCATAACTTTCAATCAGGCTTTAGAAAATTCCATTCAACTGAGACAGCTCTGCTTCGTGTCACTGATGATATAAGGTTAGCTATGGACCAAAGAAAATGCACCATCCTCACCCTATTTGATTTTTCTAAAGCATTCGATACTGTTGATCATACAGTCCTTCTGAATAAGTTGGCTATTCTTGGTTTCAGTCACAACTCGTTAGTTTGGTTTAAATCCTATCTATTAGGTAGGAAACAATGTGTATCTGTCGGTGACAAAAAGTCAACTTGGAAAAACGTTATGCATGGAGTACCACAAGGTTCAATTTTAGGCCCTCTCCTCTTCACTTTGTATGCTAATGACCTTTCTTCCATTATCAAATTCTCCAGTTTCCATACTTATGCAGACGACCTTCAAATCTATTTAAGCTGTCCCATAACAAAAATTAATGAAACAGTTGGAATAATGAATCAGGATATCAATTCGATAGTGGAATGGACAAAGAAAAATGGCCTTAAGCTTAATCCCATCAAAACACAACCCATTATAATTGGATATTCTCGTCTTATAAACAATATTGACCTTGAATCGATTCACAAAATTAGTGTAGACGGTAATGACATTCCTTACTGTAGCTCAGTTAAAATTTAGGCATTATTATGAATAATACTCTTGACTGGTCAGAACAAGTGAACAAAACTTGTAAAAAGGTATTCTCAGCCATGCATGCATTGAAGAAAATGCACGATATCCTCCCTAGAAACATTAAATTATTATTGGTTCAATCTCTCATCTTCCCACATTTAATGTATTGTAATTCTGTTCTTAACGATATGCAAGTCACTCTGAATGATAAACTACAGCGTTGCCAAAATTATTGTCTACGTTTCGTCTACTCTCTCCAACGCCATGATCATATCACCCCAGCCCACATTGCTAGTTCAACATTAAAGCTTCCCGATCAGAGGCTTTTTCGAATAGTCAAGCTTGTTAGAGATATCTTGAAATACGGTAATCCGAACTATTTTAAAGATGATTTCAAATTTGTCTCTGAAGGTAGGAGGATAGATGCTTCACATACTAGAACCGGAGAAAGTACTTAAGGATACCCAATCATCGAACTACTATTTTCACAAAATCCTTCTTAGTCAGTGCCTGTCGTGCATGGAATGCACTTCCTGTTTCTATCAGGTCCATCGAGAGCCGAGCGAGCTTCATCCTGACTTAAAAAAACATCTTTTGGAACAAATGACTGAAACTGTCCGGCCCTAGAACGATCACATGACATCCATCCCCCACCCATCCCACAAATACAAACCTTTAAACCATGTTATAGAACGAATTGTATATATATATATATTATATAAACTCATGTTATTTCAATTATCCACTGCATAATGCTGTATATTACTGAAAGTTGATAACCCTGATCTACTTTCAGCCTACTTCATTTTATTAATCAATTATTTGATCTTATCTACCTATAATTATTTTACTCTATCAATTTTCTGTTTTTTTTTCTCTTTAATATTCATATTGATTAAAACTTTTACAATATTTCCATTAATAAATAATCCTTAGTTTAAATAACGAAATTAACGTTTTGGTAGAGAGTTAGTGGGGAGGATATTTTTAATATTCTTCCCAAGAATGGACATTGATATGTCCAAAGCTCCGCCAATTTATGTAGATGCATAACAATATAATTATCTATAGTTATTATATTACAAATTGCTTTTTCATATCATATACAGTTCAATAATTATTTTCTTAGTCTATATTATGTAAATTCATCTATAATTTTGCTGTATTGTAAGCTATTGTATATAAGTGTATAAGCCAGTATATATTGTAATCTACATAAATAAAGTACTCAATCAATCAATCAATCAATCCCATGGCTATAAACTTTGATTTTGCCATAACTCTGAGCTTTTCAGTGTTTTATCCCTGCACAGTAGCATCCTTCTACAGGAATCATTACTTGCATGAAAATGTAGTACATTGTTTGAACCTTCCTCTCATTTGGTATTGATTACAACTTGTCAAGGCCCTTAATCCAATTCCCCAAACCACGCTCACTCAGTGGTGGGAAATACTTGCTCTTGTCTCCAAACTGACATTTTACCCCAAAATAGCGCATCATGATGTTGCCTTCTCAATATAAATTTATACAATGACTATCAATTTCCCTTTATCAGCCTTATATACTAGAGTGGAGGTGAAATAAATATGATGGACAGATTGTGATATTAATCAGTTTAATTATTATCAATCAAGAACTTCAAATACAAATGTCCACCAGATATGTGAGTATAGATCCTCCTGCTTCGCTCATAGTTATACTCGATCCTCTATGCTGGCTCCATCCCTTGATGCATTAGTCAATAAACTCCTGCAGTGGTTTCAGGTTGCCAAATCCATCAAAGTATTGGGTGACATCATCCTTTTCCACATAGCACACCCAATGTGTGCCTGCTCCACTGCTGGTATCCAGGTTGATGATACCACACTCTTGTCTCAAGGGTCCATCCAATGGTAGGACATCCTATATAAACATCCTCGAGAGTGTTTCAGCTTCAGACGACACACATACTTGTAGAGGTCTGCGTCGGTGAGGCTTGGTCAGGCAGAGCAATCATCATCATTTCTGCATTGACAATGGTGGCGTACCCCATTTCCCATCCACTGTTGATGTCTCAGATAAAGACCTTTACCTTTCTTGGACAATGTCTGCTGACATCTCAGATAAAGTCCTTTACCTTTCTTGGACAATGTCTGCTGACATCTCAGATAAAGTCCTTTAACCTTTCTTGGACAATGTGCGCTGACTTTTCCTGGAATTCTTCTTCTTACAACTTCTTGCTCTTCCACCAAACTTTGCCTTGGCCTTCATGATGTTGGTGACTGCTAGTGCTGCAGCCTTCTCAAGTACTCCTGCATCTGAAGAGTTACCACACTCCAAGCTCGATCTGCCAAGATGTTGTCAGCCTTTGCTCTGCTTGCTGTATCACTATTTTTGGAGTATGCAATATTGTGCTCCTTGCAAGCTCGGTCAAGACTATTTATACCCAGATCACCTCTCACCAATAGCTTCTCTAACTGCTACTGGGTCCTGGTACCTGGTTCTACAGGTGAAATGTCTATTGCTTTATAAACTATAGTGCCAGCACATTTTTAACTATTTGCAATGATGATAGTACCCCTTTCCCTTGGTACCTCCTCACTCTCCTACATCCAGCCATGTAATGCTTCTCAACGACTTAGCAGCTGGTTTCATACTTTTGGTGTGGGCGATGTTTGTGGTGGTGGCAATGATGTTTCAGGTGGTGTTGCAGGTGGTGATTCCGGTAATCCCATAAGATCTATGAAACGTTTCTTCATTTCATCAGGTGGCAATTCCTTCATAGTTTTAGCATTTTCCGGATCTAACACAATATCTAAATACAATGTGAACATTTTACCAGCAAACTCAATCAGCCTCTTCTCAAGATATCGATTGTTCACCTCATCAGTGGGCTTAATTGGATCCAGCATATTAGTAAGTATTGAATCGTGAGACTTGTAAATACCTGTGTTGTGGTATTGTCCCTTGTCTCTGGCAGCCACATTGAAATCAGTTCTCCACATTGTAAAATGGTATATTGCCAACCATTCTTTTGTGGTGCAGTATTTTGATATATACTGGAGTGGTTGCTAAAATCCCTACTTTGCAAACCGCAGCTCTAGCTCAGTAATAGATACATGAATATTCCAAATATAATGAATCATCACAGGGTTCAATGACTGGTGATCAATAATTCTTACTGTTGCTTCATGGAGTTATAGAAGAATACCAATAAGGAAGTCAAAAAGATAGTTGGTGACTGATTATCAGTAACATATATTCAATCGAGAATGATGAAGATCAACTATGGTTTTCTAGTTGATCCTTTAAACGCTGTCAGGAATACAGGTATGCACCAGTTTACCCTTTGAATTTCTTGGAACTTACCACGCCAGTCTTGAGTTCTCTGGATCCTTATATGATATACTGTAAGTAGACTTATTAATGTAATTATCAGTAAGATTTTTCTGGCTGAATAGTATGACTATCATCAAAGGATGACTAATATTAATATTAATGAATTCACTGATTTTATATGCTGCAGAAGAATGTTGCTTGGTACCAAGACAGCTCAAACTGTATATCACGAGATGAATTAGGAAATAATAAAAACTTCTAAGATCTTGTATGCTGACATAAAAAATAAAATATATTCGCATAAAATAATATTCAAATTCAAATTTATTTTAAAAAAACATACACAATTATAATAATCTAATATTATAACATCTAAAAATAATACAAGAAAAATACTATTAAATATATAAAATGATTCCAAAACTGCAGTATATTTTTTTATGTCCATCTATGTTTAAGGAGTAGCCTACAAGGTAAAAACCTGTGCATAGATCTAAGTTGCAGTAATATATTTATTTGATATAAACTAAGAGATTAAACCAAAAAAGAACAAAGATTAGTGGAACTTACACACAAATATAATTTTGTTGATTAAATTAGATGAAGTTGGTAAACACAATAATTATTATTCTATGATAAAAAAAACATAAAAACAAGAAACAGTTGGTGCTTAGAAGATTTTTCTCCAGTTTCATTTGATCTAATCCATTCCTCAATCTTGCAATTTAGTTTTTTGCTCCGGCTTGTATTGGCAACAAAATGAGTAGGAACAAGATTTATTATCCTCTGTGATAATTGAGTGAATTGTCTTCTACATACATTCAAATCCATCCTGTCTTGATGGAATGTTCTCTAATAGGACATAAATTTAAATCAAGTTTCTTCCAAAAGTGGAATCATAGCCTCATTTCGGACTTTTAATTATTATCTAATTTGGGAGAGAAATAGTACAGGAGTATCCCTAGTTTTTCTCTCCCATTCAGTGCTTCTTGTAAAAATTATAATAATAAAATAAATAAAAAATAAATAATTCCACAAAGAAGAAATTTATTTTTATTCTCCTTAATATATTTATCAAATTTCTTATGTACAGCTTTCAAACAGTAAGAATTTTGAATTCATTGAAAAGATCGCTTGTAGGATAAAGTATGGGTTCGCCTGGAATTGTTTTAATAATATATTTTTGAATTATAAATTTTTTCAAATGTGTGTTCAAGGCTCCACCCCAGCTCTTATTCCATATTGTAAGACAGCTTGTGCATAAGAGAAGTAGATTAATCAAGCTATTTTAGAGTTATTAGTTCTCTAATTTGATGAAATTTATATATTATATAATCTATTTATTATAATCTATATATATATATATATATCTATTTCTATTAATCTATATATATTATATTAATAAATCTATATATAGAGATTTCTTTTTAAACACATGCGGTTTATATGAATATTCCATTTCAGATATGGATCCAACAGTATTCCCAGGTATTTTACTCGGTCCTTTTTTCAAATTTCAGGACAAAAGCAGTGATTTGTTGATTATTGACAATTGCAGTTTACTTGTGTATTTTAATACTTTCTATTTCATGAGTTGTGTTTGGGCATTGGGTGAGAAAGTCATGAATACGCTTTTAGAAGCATTCAAAGTAGGCAGATGTTCATCGAGCCATGATTGTGATCTCTGAGACTATTTTCTGCACTAAGGCGCACGTCCTCCCAGGAATCGCCAGTGAAAGTGAGAGCGGTATCATCAGCAAAGGATACGATTGAGAGCAGTTCTCAATGTCAACTTGAAGAGATCATTAATATAAATTGGAAAAGTATTGGTGATGGAACAGTGCCTTGAGGCAGACCATATTCAGTAAGTTTTTCATCACTTGATAAAGTATTCAGTGTAAGTAGTTTATACCGTCAGCTAGATAACTATTGAATAGTTTGAGAGGCGAGCCTCTGATTCCAAGGTGTTCCATCTTCTCTGATGATCTTGACTGAGATACAGTGTCTAAAGCCTTTGCCAAGTCTAAGAAAGTTGTCAAAGTTTTCTTTTTACTGTTGAAGTTTCCAATTAATCTTTCCAAAAAGTCGGATATTGCATCTTCTGTTGATATGCCACTCTCAAATCCATACTGATTTCTATTGATAATTCTATGTTTATTCAATAACTTACTAGTCTCTTCTTTATAATCTTCTCCATCATTTAGCTAAATTATTTATTAAACTTATAGGGCAATAATTGAGGGGTTTGATTTATCACCTGATTCATGAAGAGGAACAACTTTAGCAACTTTAAATAGTTTAGGAAAATATCCCACCAAAAAACATTTATTTTTCATCATTTTAAGAGGCTCTACAATACAGGAAGCTATTTTTTTCAGACAAGCAGAACTCAAATTGTCTACTCCAGGAGAAGAGTTACTTCTGAGAGAACTGATTGTGTCTATTATTTCATCATTGTTTGTATCAGCCAAATAGAATGAATTGAATGAGGGGATTGACGAATCAGCATGAGTACGTTGTCTAGGGCTGTTATTTATTATTTTATTAGCATATAATTGACCTACATGCGTGAAATGGTGGTTTAGATCTTCGGGATCTATATTGGATATTTTTTTATCTCGTTTTATATTCAATAGATCATTGATACACTCCCATGTCTTTTTCGAATTGCCTCTGCTTTGGAGTAGTATATTATTATAATATTCATACTTAGATTTTTTTATCATGTTGTTTAATGTGTTTCTGTAGTTTTATTGAGTGATTCGAGAAAGTTGTTTTGAGGCTGTTTTTTAATTTCTGATTCATTTTATCTCGTTTTCTTATTGACGTTATTAATCCTGCAGTTATCCAAGGCTTAAGAGGCTTTAGTTTGTGTGGTACAATTTTTATTTGGGTTGCATTTCCAATCTCATCGGATAATGCATCAACAAATAATTCAACAGCATTTTCAATATTTAAATCAAGTTATGATGCAACCTCGGACCAATTGTACTTCTTAAGATTATTTATCAAATCATGGTAGTTTATAAATTTTCTAGTGCTAACACTTGGTTCAGTTCTACCAGTATTCTCTCCAAGACCAATGTTTACACAAGTCAGATAGTTGTCAGTAATATTTTTTTCATTATTGATCCAATAATAGACTCACAAGCATCGTTTGTTTTTCTGTAAAATATGTGATCAATACATGATTGGGATCCGTTTATTTCTCGAGTAGGTCTATCAATGTAAGATTGAAACCATTTGATGACAAAAGATTGAAATATTCATTAACAAAGTTTGTGTTACTGTTTATATCTATGTTTGTATCACCGATGATTATTATGTTTTGACTATTTTCATGTTTCAAGTAATCAATGCAATCATTCAGACTATTAAGAAAAATTTGCAAATTAGAAGAAGGTGAATGGTAAGTAGTAACTATTGTGAATTTGATATTTTCATCAGGTATACTGACACTCAGTATTAGAGAATTACATTCATGTATAAGAAAATTTATGTTTTCAACATTGAATGTGTTCCTTGTAAAATACAAACTCCATCGCATTTATCCAGTCTACCTGGTACACTATGAATGAATAATCATTCAAACTGTAATTAATTGTGCTATCGTTGATCCAGTTCCACTAAGTGCTATAAAATCAAATTTAGTATCACAATTCCCTAGAATATATAACTGAATCTAAACGAATTTATTACAAGCTTGGATACTTGCCTGAATCAAATGAAAGATTTACATAATATAATTATAATAGGTGACATAAATCTAATATCCTCGCAAATAATCATTTTGCTAACGAATACCTGAGTACACTACACATGATGGTTTTAAATCTTATATTAACAAGCCAACCAGAAGTATCAATGGAGCCGTATCCTGCATTGATCACATTTTTTTCAAGGAAGATAATAAAACTAAAAATGTTGTGACAGGTTTAATTTCAAAAACCAATATAACAGACCATTTCAGTATTTCTTTACATCTGAACGAAGTTATGATAAGGAAACGAAACACGGTGAGCCATGGACTAGAGTCAAAATAGATTTTGATGGTCTCATGAAGGACTTACAGGGAGAAAACTGGGAAGATTATACAGAGCCGATGATATTGATATTATGGTGAATCTTTTAGTTGACAAATTAAACTCTTCCACGAAATAGAACAAAACAATTCGCATGAGTAAAGATAAAAGACCTCTTAAAAAATGGATTACACCCGGTTTAGTAAACTGTATACGTGTTAGAGACAAAATGCATAAAATTATTAGAAGCAACCAAATAATATCCAACTAAATAATAAATATAAGTCATATCGAAATATTCTAATAATTTGATAAAACAAGCAAAAATCAATTACTTTAACAGAAAATTCGACGAATACAAAAATGATTCCAAGAAAACCTGGGAATGTATAAACGAACTTTTAGATACTAAAAAGAATACCAAAACAATCAATCTGGATGCTGAAGTACTCAATAAATACTTTGCCGATGTGTAGGAAAAACTTTCGCTGGGAAAATTTCTGATGATATAAATAATATACCTATACCTAAATCCCAAAACAACTCATGTGAGAGAAGTATCTTTCTCCGCCCCACAAACACAATAGAGATACAAAGATTTGATGAATTGAAAAACAAAGCAACACCTGGAGCCGATAATTTCTCAGGATCGTATCTAAAATGAATATCAAGTTTTATTACCGAATCCCTGGAGTTCATATTCAATAAATGTTTGAGCAATGGATACTTTCCTAGTAAATTTAAAGAAGCAAAAATTATTCCTATACCTAAAACCGGCGATCCAAAAAAACCTGAAAATTACAGACCAATCAGCCTACTAGTAATTAATCCAAAATTCTAGAAAAGATTCTAAAATTGAGGTTTATGAGTTTTCTTGATAAGGAGAATATAATTAGTGATAACCAATATGGTTCCAAGCCAAAAGTCTACTAAAGATGCAGTAATTCACCTTAATAAAATTGTGTGCAACAACTTCAATAAAAATAAAAAAACTCTAGCTGTCTTGATGGACTTATCTAAGGCTTTTGACACTATCCCACACAAATCACTACTAGATAAGCTGAATAAATCTGGAATTAGAGGGTCCGTAAACAATTTATTTGCAAGCTACTTATCAAATAGAAAACAATATCTAACTTTAAATAGCCGAACTGACATTAAATTCACATCCGATTTTGGACTGCCTAAAGGATCAGTTAGTTCTATCACCGATTTTATTTCTAATCTATGTTAATGATATGCTCAACCTAAACCTTGGAAATTGTACTTCATTGTCATTTGCTAATGATACAACACTCATTTTTAGTGGGAGTAGCTGGGAGGAAACGTTCAGTAACGCGAACAATAATTTAAAAATAGTTCAGAAATGGCTTAAGGATCATGTTCTCACCCTCAATACTGAAAAAACAAAATACATAACCTTTTCACCTAATATTACCGGACAACCACCAATAACTATGAATTTGCATATGAATGCAAACTGTATAAACATGGTAAATGAGGGACAGGAGATAAAAACACTGGAAAGAGTACAAACTATGAAATACTTAGGAATGGTAGTTGACCAGCACCTTAAGTGGAACAAACACATAGAATATTTATGCTCGAAGTTAAAGTATTATTGATCCATATCTTCTACAAAATAAATAGAATAAGAAATATAGATATCACTAAGAAAATTTATTTCGCATATGCACATTCATTATTCCAATATATTATAGAGGTGTGGGGTGCTGCTTTCGATTCTCATGTAAAAAAGCTTTTTATCTTACAAAAGCACATGATTAGAGCGGCCCTGAGAAGACCTCGAATTTACTCAAGTAGAGAAATTTTCCTAGAATTAAAGGTTCCAACTCTAAGACAGACTTACATTAAAAGTGTAATTCTGTACTTGAATAAACATAACCATTTATTTACCACTCACACAACTCCCTACAAAATTCGAGCAAATAACACAAATAGATTTAATATTCACTTCACAAAACTCACTATATGCAGACATCAACTTCCGTACTATTGTAATTACTTAATCAACAAACTACCAATAGGCTTTGTTTACAGAAATATAACCAAATCATTACTCTCAGATATACAGATTTGGGTTGATAGGAACATTTTCTTTAGGCTGACTTAGACCTGTAAACTAAGTTTTGTTTCAGTCGGACGACCGTTACCATGTCTCTGATTTTGCTTTTTTGTCATATTCATAATGATCGAATAGCTTGGATCTTCATCATCTCTTTTCTTGCCTTTCTCAGTACCGAGAAATCTTTTGTCACCATTTATTTCCATCTAACAATCTTTCACATCTGCATCTATTGCTGATTTTCCCCCTTTTCATTTTCTTCTTTCGTTCGCCTTTTTTTTAAATCTTCAAGCGTTAGCCTACATGGAAGTCATAGTTTTCTTCTCTTCAATATCTTTCTTCTCTGACCTTGCTTACTGATGGATTTTTCTTTCGTATTATTATTATTATCTTTCATATATATATAAATAGATATATATACATATTATTATTTTATTTTAGGCTACTTCTTGTACTGTTACTCATTCCCCACCACAGATCCGTCTATGTGGGGAAAATATTCACAAATCTGTTTTAGATATGTTGTCTATGTATCTTGTGCTTTGTATTGTGAATTGAAATTGAAAATATATGCTAAGTTATCAAGTTTCTATTCATACTTTTTATATTCATGTGACAAATATTCACAAATCTACATGGCTCAGTGTATAATTTTGCGGTTTGAAATTGAAATATCATCTACTTGAATTGTATTATATGACTCAACTGAGATTTCATTTTCAAAATTATTTATTGAATCATTCGTTATATTCATAGAGTAAAAATAAATTTATCACAATAAGGTAAAGGCTCCAAAAACTAATCTGTTAAACAGTAGTGAAAAATGAGAGTCAATTGTTTGATATGTGATGATCCAGCAAAATGTTAAGGTTTTCGTATTCCGTTTGAATGTCACATTTTCGAGTTGGCTCTTAATAAGTGTAGTGATATAAAAGGTTTTTGACCTCTGCTCTGAATACAATATTTTATTGGTCATAGTCTGTTTTATCTATTAAACTTTGAATTGCTCTAATATAGCAGGGACAAGTTGTATCATTTACTAGATTTTTATTGTTCTTGCAATTGGCACATATAGGCACCTGTGATTTGTTAGGGCAAGTTTTGTATCGTGATTTTCTTGAGCACAGGAACAATAGATTGTGTTTCTGCTCTACAAAATTTTGAGGTGTGGCCAAATTTCAAGCATTTGAAGCAATGAGTTACTGATGTGTAATCTTTGACTCGACAAGAGGTCCAATATTCATAGATTCGTCCCTTATTAATTATTTCTCATTGAATATCAGGAGATCATTCGATTACTCAATGGGTGAACTCTCTCTCTTTTTTATCTACTTCAAATAATGGGTTGAATTCTTATCAAATTTTTCTTCATTTATTGTGTTTGAGAAATTCTTGTTGAATATTCCTATACTTAAATCACTCTGGCTCAATTCTTTAGATACATTATATATAATTACTCTAGGTTTTTTCAAACAAGGAGTACTAACTTCAAAATCTTTATCATTAATTAGTTTGTTTCCTAGAACTTTACCTTGTTCTCGGATGGGTCCATCACAATAACACCCACCTCCACGTACGTTTACCACTTTTTTTTTTCAGTGATTTTTCTTTCGGAATGTTTTTTTTGAAGTTTCTCTGACTTTTGCACTGCTTTCACTATCACTTCCTGTTACCACTGCAGGCTTCACTATCACGATGTTCTTCTTCTCTCGGTATCTTGCGCACTAATCCTTTTCCAGTCAATTGTTGCTGCTGTTGCAGCTGCTGTTTATTTATTTTAATTGAACTTGCACTACTTCTGCAAATGATCTTGTAGCAGTAGTAGTGGGTGGCTGTCCTCTTTTGAAGTCTGATGAGAGTGGTTTATGCTTTTCTCCAATGTGTCCAGTCTGCATAGAACTTCATTCTTTTTTTCTCCTGGATTTTTTTCCTTGTTTTAACTCTGGTTATGATCAATGCCAGCTTGTTGCACATAACACTTTATTGATCAAAATCTGCTCGAGATAGCTTTTTTCAATGTCTCACTGCCCCATTTAATAAGATCGGAGTAAGATCGTGAAGAGTTCCCACGTCTTCCAGTGAACTCTGGTCCATGATTCTGCTCGCATTCTGATCCTCCAAGTTGATGAAGCTGCGTCTCTCCGAATATTCATCTTCCTCCTCAAACTCTGGAGCTGGAAGAGGCGGCAATTTCACCGGTGTACGGTATGAGATCCCGAACTATCCATAATTGAAGTTTTTTATGGAAATACACTTGAACTGTTATAGTTTAAAGACAATAATTTTATTATTGCTGACGGCTAGAATACTGTTTGCTAATTCTACATTAAGACTACGCTGTCACTATGATGTCTACTCTACCGAGTTCGGCTGACGACCGATTATATATACAATATTTCTTGATAGATATAATTTTCTTTGGATGAAAAATTTTTCTAATATTTGAATAATTATCACAAGATTTATTAGCATCACAGTATTGTGAGCTTTAAAAATATGTATATTATTAATACTGGTATAGGACTTCAAATCGTTCAGAAATCAACAGCTTGGAACCTGTTTATTCTGTAGATTTAACAGGACATACTTTGATCAATGAACAAAATTATAATTACTAAAAAAAAACAATTTAATATCTCAGGGTTTATGAGTTCGTGCCGTGTATGGAAATAAGCTTCCTACATAAATCAAATAAATTCATAAAAAAGTTCTTATAAACTATATGATAGTATTCAACACATTGTGAATTTCTTAAACTTGAATAAATTTATATAGTGCTTCAATCAATTCCCCAATTCACTAATAAAGGCCTGCTAATGAGCTCATTAGAAACCAATACACTCACAGTAATGATGTTCTTGTAGTTCTTGTAGAATAATTAATCATCTCCAATAATTAATTGGCCAGGTCCTTTTTGTCTCCGCGGGGCCCGTGTATGGTCCAGATTTCTATAGATTTCTATCAGTATTGAAAATATATTTACGGGAATAAATTACAGTTAAGAACTCTTCAACAACACTGAGTTCACAAATAATCAAACATTAATTTCATATACTTGACATTTAAAAAAGGGATTGGCTTGATGATTTTGAAAATTAATTGGAAGGAAGAACCCTATTCTCCATGTGTTCCTCACAGGTCGAGATCACAAGCCAGAGAGAATGATTTTCAGAAAAATTTAATCTCTCCCTAAACGATTTATGAGCTTTCCTCTGATTGGCTTTCTAATCTTAGTAAGATGTGATGTAATTGGTGACTTAAGATTCAGGGTTTCTCCAACTTTGTATACAAAGATAAATAAAAGTTTCTAGATAAATAAATTAGGTGATAGTCTGAGAGTATTCCAATGAATAAATCTCAATATATGATGCTATAATACGATATACATCTAATTTTTTATGTTGTTTTGTGTACTTTGGTTTTCAAACTATTTTGGATCTCAATAAATATTCGTGTAACAATGATAGTCGTCTTATCTATCTATATAAACCTTCCCTAGTATATATAAATATATTTTATGAGTAAGAGTTATAATTCAATTCATATTAGTTGATCGAACAATCAGCTGATTTGTCAGGTATTGATTCAATAAACTGTCGTTTGATCCTAGATCGATTGATGTATTGAATCAAAACGAAGGATCTTACCCAAAATGTACATGCAAATTTTATTTTTTATAATCTGCCAATAACAAACAAGCCGCTTTTAATTTTATTTACTGCCAAAGAATTTCATTATTGTTTAATTACAATTTTGCATGGTTCTCTTATCGCTTTAGATAATATGATTACTCTTTATCATAAATAACATTCGATTTCACTTGAGCGGTACCTTGACTAGACTATCTATCTTTCCATTTTACAATCCTACTAAAGCTCAGTTGTTACTTCAAGAGTATTTTACGGTGCTACAACTCCACGTCACAACATGTTGCAAAGTTAACAGCATCTCCATCAGCATGTGGATGTGCTAATTTATCAAACATCTATAGCATGCATTAATGTTTCCCACAGAATCCATAGCTCAACTATATGTATTACATATCACATCTCTTATATAGCAAGCTAGTATGCAGTGTTACCAACTATATAGCCGCCTTCCACCAACTCTTCTAGAATCGAATTGATTTCATTCTCATGTCCAGTGTTGTCAACTGCCTT
>NC_052512.1:282378-303919 GCF_014356525.2 Nilaparvata lugens | reverse complement strand
TATCAATAACATTATCAGTGATACCACAATGCTTAGAAGAATTTGAATTCTCAACAACATTCATAGTGCTATCAGTTGAGTGATCGAATCAACGGATTTTGATTTCAAAGCAACTTTAGAGATGTTATCAGTAGACTTCTGATAACGAACAGGAGAATTTGAACGGCTATTATCTACTACTAGGATAATGAAGTAATTTATTATGCATATGATCACAAACACAACGATTTAGACTTGCATTGGTTTACAGCGTGAAATTTGGAGAAACAATTGAAACAGACTCTCAATGATTTGATAAATTCATTCCTAGCTTTTGGATCTCTTTTCAAGGAAGCAGGACATTGAATAACGAATGATTCGTTGAGTTGCAAAATGAGCATTTTGTTTCAGCACTATCATTCAATTCACAAGTAACTAAGCTGCTTTTATTCGAACGCTGTTATCAGCCTGAGTAGATAAGACAACCTTCTTCTGAAAAGACTTATTTTTTGGCTTTTCGATAGATTTTTGTTCATTAACAGACGGCACATCAGATGCAGATAATTGATAAGATCTAACTCTCTTATTCACATCAATCAACTGTTGACAAGAAGGGAAGCTCTTATCAGCTACCTCGAGCTCAAACGTGATATTTTGTCTAATTGACGAATAGCCAATGAGTACAAAATATAATCAGCCAAATCAGGAACTTTCAACGATTTCAGAGTGGTAATACTATCACCTACTTAACAAGAGAATCTTGAAGCGATTGTAACAAAGGTTTAGATGGGATTGAACTGGTTTTCAAATCTCATTTACGTAGTAGTTAGCTAACACCCTATCTCTTTCATAACGCTTGCATAGAGTTTTCCATGCCAAATCAAAATCACTACTTATCTGGAAATATTTCACTACTCTGGCTGCTTCGCCTTCAACAAGTTATGCAAAATATGAGATTTATGAACAGGAGAATATATTTATCATCCACAATCAATGATGAAAAGATATTTTTGAATCTAGGCCAGTCTGAAATATCAGAGCCATCAAACGATTTTATTTCAGTTGGAGGTAATATCATGTTCAAACGGGGAGAATGAGAGGTTGAAGTTGAGGGTTCACTTTTCTCCTTCGGTTTCTCATTTTTAATTTGATTCAATTTATCACGAGCATTTATTATTGCACAGGATAAATTATCAATAATGGTAAGTGATTGATATTCAGGTTCTTTAGTAGGTTCAACTTGAATAGATAATTCATTGATTTCATCTAAGAGTGCAGAATATTCTTTCACAGTATTTTCAATAGATATGCTTCTTATCAAAAATTGAGATTGAATTTTAGGATCATTGATGTCCTTCAACAAGTCATAGGCTTGTTAAACACGGCTAAACAAAGTTTCTTTCTTCTTCACACGAATAGTAAGCAAGGCTTGTGGGCTTGCCATTGTAACTAAGTAACTGATTAGATAAACAAGGAGATTTGGAAAGGAACTTTGTAACTGGATTTAACATGGATATCAGTGCATTTATCAACAAGTAACTCTACTATTAACGAATTGAAATTTAAATTGAAAAATAAATCTCTTGGAAATAGAACATATCCAGGCCTGTGGACCATGTGGTAATCCTGTCCTGTCCCCAAACCTATGGATTGGGGTACAGTTAAGATTTAATTCACGAAAACGTCGACAGCACCAAAAGTAAGTCTTTAATTTGCACTAACCTTGGAACTGACGAGGAAGTGGACTGTATCTCGTGTGTAGAAGTTACTGCTGACGATATCCTGTCTTTATGCGTAGGCCTATATGATATTGTACATATATCACGAAACGAAACGAGGTAATTGCGTTCAGCTCGAATGCCAGGGAAACAGGAGAAACGGAACGAAATGATGTTGACTTCTCGAGCACGCTTCTTGAAGTGCTGGTTTAAAAGATAAACGGGGAGGTTGAAGGAGGTGTGAGGGAGAGAGGTTATCTTGCCTCTTTGGGAGAGGGGGAAGGGGAGGAAAGCACAAACTAATCAACCCACAATCAAGGCTGCCGATCCTCCATGAATCCACCAAGTACAAAGTGTGATGAAATTATGTCCATTACCCTTCATCCAAACATCTGAACACATATTTTTGAAAGTGTTAAAGTTCATATCGGACATTGCAAAATCTCTATGGACTAGTTTCAAAGAAAGTAAGTCTATTCGAAAAACCAAAATCAGATTCGTATTTTCTCTGATTATATGCTTAGGTATTGTCGCATAGGACTGGTTTAGATACATCACATCAATATTCATATGTCTTCCTATGCTAAAATAATCTCGAATACGTGCAATTTTCTGCAATTGCAAGTCATCAATAATCACCAAACTATCCTTTTCTAAATCATTTGGATTTGGTATGCTTGAACTATCATTCGACATACAAAACTTTATGGATTTTAGTGTGGTGAAGACTTCTTCCAAAAATACATACTTGGGCTGATATAAGGATTTACTCAACAAATATCAGCTTTGAGAACATAATGTTTTTCTATGGAAAATAAGGTTTAGGAGAATGTTTGTCTTGCCAGAAGAGGAACCACCAACAATTATTGATCGGATATGATTTGGAAAAAGCATGCCATGCTTAGTTTTGTTCATGTCAGCCATTTTTGTAGTGACAATTAGTTCATCGAAATTCAAAATAGGAATTTCAACCTCATCTCCATGTACATTTTCATCTTTCTTCAGATTCTGCTTATCATTCATGTCTTATGTGTTCATGAACACACTTCACCTACAATTAACATTTCAAACACAGGTTTTCACAAATAATACAAAATCAAGATGAAATGCTATTATATTCACCTCTCAAAAAATTACATACACTACATTCAGAAAATAACATAATATTCCAGAATATACACTCATCTTCTACTGTAGAAAAGTATTCTACAAAACATGCTATCCTTGCTAATGATACAATTTTCTATGTCCATGTTCAAAACATATTATAACTGTTACAAGCAAACGAATTGACTACACATATTCAATTATAATTACTAAATTTTTTCAATTTCTAATGTACTAACAGTTGATTTTAGAAAAAGCTTTTTCATTTTGTCTTAAAATTAATGTAAGCTAGATTTGGGGATTTAATCATTGTTTTCATAAGAAGTTTATCTTTATCCATATCTGGTTTTGCTCTTTCTTTGATGAATTCCCTGATTTTATGAACAGAATATGATAATGAATACAAAAACATTGTTCAGGAAGCTCATAGGCAGATTTCCTGCATATCTTTTCACTTAGTAATTCGCTACCAGAGTAACATACACTCAAATGTAGCTGTCTTTCTAAATCACTTTTTCCTGGTCTCACAAACCATAGAAATTCAACAAGGTCCACAAAGTTTTCTCTGTAATTCGCTATTAAATCAACAAAACTCATGAGATTGTCACACATACAACATTGATAATGTGGAATTATGCTAGCTATGATATCCATCTCTCTGAAAGCAAATATAATAACAATATTAGTATAATTGCTACAAACAATTACTTTTTTTTTAATCCTGCTTCTAGTCCACACTGTTCTGATAAATTGTAAGAAAAATCGTCACCAGCTGATTTTGAAGTTTCATTTCTATCAATATGCTTTTGTATGATGGATACTTCCATAGCTGGAAAAGAACAGGGACATGTATCTGTTACATCAGGACAGCATTTGCCTTCACATTTTAACTTATCAAAATCTATTTTTGACATATAACGGAATCTTAAATGTCCAAGCTTTGTTTTAGCTCTTCCATCTAAAAACAAAAGATAGTTCTTCAATGTAAGACCTGAATTTGCATAATCCTTCAAGCTATCAATAAGATTGTCCAATAACACTGTTAGACTACAATGGTGAGCTTCCTATTTGAAATTTGCAGTAGACGTCATAATCTGAAATAATATATATACATTTCACCTTCAAATTTCATCTTTTCATATCATCTTAAAACTAGTCTTCATCATAAAATAATCCAACATCTATACCACAAACTTCAATAAGTTTTCTTGCAAATTCTTTTCTCACATGATGACCTTCAAACATATCATCACTCAGATATTCTATTAACTTTTGCATTGCTGAAGATAGTTTTGAGCATTCACATTGATTACTCTTGCAATAACCCCAATGATCAAATTTCCTATTTACATCATTCAAATTCCAGATAAGCTCACTGAGAAGGAAATCATGTCCAACATATTTTTTCATCTCAGTTATAATATTACTAAGAAGCTCTACTAGAATACCCTCTTTGAACATTGTCGCGGGAATGTGTGACTCCATATCTGAAAAATACATATCTATTATTATTAATTCAAAATAAGATCTTTTTCATCAATCCAACTTGGTTCTATGAACCCAAACCATTCAACTAAAACCTTTCGCCCCTTACATCTCAATACCTTTTCAACTAAGTAAACATTTCTATCAGATTCATTTAATTGAGTTCTTTGTAATTCTTGTTCATAAAACCTTCCAATAATATTTTCACCAGACAGATCTTTTAATGAATATGTTGGTGGTATTGTAGCATGAACTCCAACTATTCAAAATAATTCTCAACTCCAATTTATTTCATAGGCTTTTTCAAAGAATTTTTTGTATTTAGAAATCCTCACTATATCACCTAACCCGAATTTGGGACAAATAGGTTTATTACTCTTTCTTAAGTGTTTTTTATTCAATTCAGCAATGATTTGTTTCTCATGTTTCAATGTTACTTCAGCTGGTTTCATTTGGATAGTTGAATGAAATGAATTATTATATTGATCAACAATCTTGTCTAACCAAGATTCCCATTTATAATTGCCAGTTGCAGTGAAATAATGATATATGCGCGACTTTACAGTTCTGTTGAAACGTTCAATAAATGCTGCATGAGAATTGGAGTAGACACTATAGTAATGTATCATTCTTATAATGTTGTAGTAGAGCCTTTACTTGAGAATTATAAAATTCCTTCCCATTGTCTGTACAAAATAGCTCGATGCCGAGATTTCTCTTAAATATCGGTCTTAAAGCATCACTCACTTCACGAGCTGTTTTTGTCTTTAGCGGCACAGCATATGCAAATTTTGTGAATGCACTTATAACAGTTGAAATATATTTAGGGGCGATTGCTGAGATCGGGTCTGGCTAACCCCGGCGCAACGTTGGTCTAGCGCAACTTTGGTCTCGGCTAAAAAATCAGTTTGCTGAGATCGAGTTTAGCTGTCGGTTATCTCTTGGTCGAGAGCATCTTTGATCTGCGGGTTTAGCCAGACCGACGCTCAAGTTTAGCCAGACCGAGGAGCAACTGAAGGAATCCACGGGGAATTATTGTCACAATGTTGGCAACAGCCATCTCGAATGCTACTTTGGCTCTCACATGCTGTCTTTGCGTATTGCTTTTGCACTCTCTCACTCACACTCACTCACTCTCCCATCATTCGTTTCGTTCTTGTTTTTTCTTCTTCCCCTCCCTCCAACTCTCTCTCTCTCAGGCATAATATGCCTTTATTAGGGAATATTGAAGAAGAAAAAAAAACAATCAATCTCACTCTCTCTCTCTCTTTCCCCCACTTACTCCCATTCTCTCTCTATTTCAGTCTTGATCCTCTCTTGACCGTCGTTATCATGATTATCTGTGATTAGATAATCTTCTTAACTTTTTCGAATGTTGTTACAGTGAACACATGAACAACTAACTCCTCACCTTTTTGGTGTTCATTTGGAATTCATTTTCATTTATTTCCAAAATGTAGTTTTTTTCTAGCGTATTGTCCAGCTAGGAATTTGATGTAATATTTTTCAATTATTAAACAAATAATAGCTATTGCCGCAACACTATGTATAATGCGACATGATGCTGCAGTACCCACATAAATCACCAGTCTCTATGTGGACTACCATCAGCAAAAAATCTGAGAGCAATCAGCACTTCTCTTCAGTTTTAAATTCTGATACCGTACTCGCCGACTTGAGGTATTGGTTCGTAATAATCCAAATATTTAAGGTAATCCATTATTCACTTCATCCACTCACAAAATCAATTCCACAGAAAGGATCACGCAAACGAAGGGTCGCTCATCACCATCTTGACTTAACTTAATGGTTCAATTATGCAATGCAGACTATTTCTGCATCCCGTGATGATGCAAGCAAACGCAGCTGCCTCAATTAGCAACAATCAACCCCACATAGATATCATCTCACACTTTCTTACAATTACAACGTATTTAATACTGTTCTCCTTCATTACTGATATAGTTGCAGTTCCATATTATGTTCAAGCCAATTATAGATAGCATCGATACTAACGTGTAGCCTAGATTCATAGAAGGTAATCGACCACTGATAGAGATTGAGTCAAAAGAATTGGCTTCCAATTTAATATATTTTCAGACATTGTTTAAACCAAAAAATATAATATGATATGAGTGTTGAGAGAATATCAGAATGATAATAGAATTATGGGCTACTCAGTGAATGGGCAAGTACTGCCAGAGACAAATAAATAGGTATCTTTCAAACAGTATCTTTACTCTATGGAACTGCATATAGCGAATACTTCAGAAAAATCTTTTTGAAGTAAGTCAGTTTTGTTTTTATCATCTTTAGCAATTAAAAGTTCAATTTAACATGTATTGATAATTGTTCATTCAATTTCATGCATGAATATGAAAAGATCATGTATTTAAACCAGTTCATGTGATTGAAACGTAGTTCCCTTGAACAATGCTCCAGCACCTTTTTTTAGTATGGTACCCACAAAATGTCCTTGTTATGTTATGATTAAAGAGTAGTTTCCACGGGGACAGGAGGATATACAAATTTTCAGTAATATCTGGGAACATGGATATATCCCCCCCACAGTAAATTTTTTTTTTCACTTTAGTAAAAATCATGAAAATCATAGGTTTGTAGACTATAGCTTTGAAACTATTTTTTGAAACAATTAAATGACTAATGAAATATATTTCCACTCTATTTGTTATATGAACTGGAATAACATAGGCCTATAATATTTTCTATAAAAATTAAATAATGATCAGCCCACTAAACATAAAGAAACTTCATTATTAGGATGTAGTTTTTCAAGTGGAAATTGCTTGAAATCACACCAAATTGAGGGTATTTTCCTCAAATTTTCCAGGGGAGGCCCCCCGAATCCCCTTTTTGTGAGAGGTAAAGAATTTCCTTGTTTTTTGGAGGTGTTTTCATTTCCACTTTCTTATGTTATAATATTTTTAACATTAGTGGAAAAACATTTCAAATATGACTTTATGGGTGATGAAATTATTCAGAATTCAAAGGTGAACCCCAATTTGACATTTGTTTTCAATAAAATCAAAGGAATAGCAAGTTAATAACTTAATCCCGAGCTTAAACCTGCCTCCTAGCAGGTCTAAGTTGGAGTCTAAAATCATCATTTTTGCTCCTGAGATTATCTCATTTTAGCCTGATCCAGATCTCAGCAATCCACCGAGATTATCTTTTAAACTCGAGTTGATCTACGCTTGAACTCAGCAATCCACCGAGATTAATTTTTAGCCTAGACTGGATCTCAGCAAACCGATTTTTAGACCGCCGGTTTTTCCCTGCGATAATTGCCGGTCGGCTAACTTTTGCGCTCGAGCGTGGTTAATCCTGATCTCAGCAAACCGATTTTTGATCTGCGGCACAAAAACCGGTTTTTAGCCGAGCGCAAGAGATAATCCCGATCTCAGCAATCGCCCCTTATAGTTCGAATTTATTTAAACAAAATCCCCCATTTCTATAAGGTCTGCCTGTAACATGTCATCAATCCCTTTTAGAACATAACTCCTTCTCATAAAGTTTTTATGGACAGGTTCATGCAACACATTTGCCAACTGCTCTCGTACATTGCTCATTTTATCCTGTTCTCTCTTCAACTAGCAGATGGATACTGAGGTCTCAATCATATCCATGCTTCTTCTATACACATATTAATTACAATCAATATGGTTGAGGCTATTTAGTTTGCTGCATTGGGATTTATTGTACCAACACTTCTTCTTTATCATTTCCATCATTATCTCCTTCTGCTACATTAAATTTTTTCTCAAGTCTGTTAGAGCCAATGAGGTTCAACCTGATCATGTCCCCAGGCTAGCGTATTGATATTATTGGATAGAATAAAGCGTTTGTCATCAAGTGGGGAAATAGCTATTTTTGATATCCTAATCTCAAAGACATTATGCAGATATGAACATAATATGTTGGATGATTCATAATGAATCTTCCCATTGAATAGACAGTCCTTAGATATTTCAAATTTCAAATTATTATCAATTATATAACGTGACACACCTCCAGCTATATTCTTATTGGTGATTTCATTTGATTTATTCACATATAAGAAAGAATAAAACTTTTGTCTCAAACCTGAGAATTTTGTTATTATAAGCGAACACATTTCATCCTTCATGACACCGAGTTTCCTGTAATTGGTTGAACTATAACATTTGTGGGTGGGAGGGTATCCACTTGTATCAAATAAATGTGAATTATTTCTCATATCCTCATAAAAATCATCTGTTTCTATTTGATAAAGAGAAGAATCTGTGTCAGACATGAGTATTCTCACCCTTTGTTGATCATAAATTTGGAGAATCTCATTATAATGGAAGTCATACATAACTAGTTTGCTCAAATCTAGAACTGTAAACCCACAATGAATTTGGTCAGTTCAATACAATATCATACTTTTTCAACTCCACTCCAATCACATTTGCATTAAACATATTCCACCACTTCACATTTGGGTGTAATAATACTCTTACTAATCGCTTCTCATCTGTAATCAATCTCATATTCAATCTATTTCTAACACCTTCAATTAATTTCCCATAAATCAAGTTCCTAAGATTCTTGTACTGTGTTGATTCAAATACATTTTTACTCTCCTGACGATGTTTTGTGTTGAGGTCAATATATTCTTCCAACCAAGCAGATTGGCTAAAAGCGATAATACAATGAATTTTTGCTAATTCCATTCCCAGTGTCAAATATAGTTTCAAATTTCGGTAATGTAATACATAATTGTTTCTACAATCCAGTGTGGCTAGAAGCTTGGTTGACACTCTCTGTGTGCATTGATTGTTGGTTCTTTGATATTTGGCAAATAGCTCTACAGGTGGTAAACCTTTTATTGGGGAAAAAAGGTTATCTTTGTGTCTATCATGAAGATGAGAGGGGTAATTTAAATCCACATCTAGGACATAACCTGTTTTAGCATCATCTGGAATGTTAAATACATTGAAGGAAGATATTTCCTTCTCTGTCAACCACCTGAAACCACCATATGGCAGATAATTTGTCATACAGAAACCATACAAGCCGTTTGCATCAAGGTAGCAACAATAGGATGTAGGGTTTTCGCTATCATATTCATTATTCATGTAGGGGTTGTTGGCTTCCGCATATCTGTTTGGAATCACAGATAAACCACCTCGTATTGATGATTTAAAGAGAAGGTGCATACATAGATCAGTCAATAATTCTAATTCAACTTTAGTTTTATATAGCATAGCCTGGAATGAGTAATGAGCTAATGATAAAAATTGAGCTACATCAAGACCATGATTTTCATAGAAGATATATCTTAAATCTTCAAACATCTGATAAGCAGAGGATGTCTCTCAAAAGATAATTATCATGATAATCACCAAAGTTTTCATAGAATGAACCCTCCAAACCTCTTGTGCATGTTTATAATCAACTTCATCTAAAGCTTTCTCAGTTAGACTGTTATGAAAATGTTCTATAGATGGTAACCAGTTTCCATTGAATTTATGGGGTCCATCGATATAAGAATATGGATATACCCCTTTTCTTAAAAATAGTTTCTGTTGTGACTGATCCTTGAAAATTGAACACAGTCGTTTAAATTTTGTTCTATAGTCATCATAATCAGCTAATTCTTCACTGAAGTATTATTTAAATCACTAAATGAAGTATTTAAAAATTGTAAACTGTCTATGAATCTGATATGACCTAAACTGATTGTTAAAAATTTTTCACTGCTATTAGCAATGCATCTCAATTTATTGTTATTGAAAGCTGAAGCTTGTATCACAGAATGACTATCATACCCTCTAGAATTATGGAATACACAAGGAATGAAAGTAAGTTTCTTAGCATTAAGTTTACATGTTGCATGAGCAGCTTTTTCAAAACGACCAGTAGCATGATTGTGATCCTTCACCTTAATATTGGCAAAAGTTTGGTGTAAAAAGTTTTTGACAAAATCTGCATGTTTGTGCATTATCAAACATAGATTGTTCTTCTTCTGTTAAGTCAAACATGAGTGTTTCTACAATCAAATCCTTGTAGAGTTCATCACCAACATTACTAACATGTCCAAGAATTTTCCAATAATATTTTCACCTACAAAGTTTGCTCTTTAAAAATATGGACCCATACAAATCTCTCTATTCTCATTCAGAACAACAAAAACATAGCTGCAAGCGATAAGTCTGGTGCATTTTTCAGTATAAGACCTCGATCTGCGTGACTCACCCTCACCTGAGCTATCTCCGACTTCTTCTACTTCTTCCTCTTCTTCATTATTCATTGGTATCATGAAAGACTCAAAATCTGCATATACTATATACTTACAGTTTTTTGTAAATGTATAGTTTGTAAACTCAAGAATGTTCTTCTCAGGCTTTGGAAGACTGGCTTTCTGTTCACCGAATTTGCTACAAATTTCAATGTGTTATTGTAAATTCAACTTGCCATCAATATTAGTTCTCTTATTTGATGTAAACTTATGGAAACAGAAAGGACATATATGAACAGATTTTCTACCATTTTATAAATGACATAAAAGACGGCTAAGCCCATTCTTATTCTGACTTGTGTTCAGAAGAACGTAATGCGAACGGTTTGGGTAACATTCTCTAAATAGCAGAAGCAAATGTATATTATACTTTCTCTCTCTGTGTTTAGTCACACGGTATGGGGAAAATTTCTTACGGGGGCTGTCATAGGCAATGACAGTTATACTTATGTTTGGGTTTAATCCTTCAAATTTAAAAATATCACATGAAGAAATTGGAAATCTTATAGAATCGGTTCTAAGTTCACTTTTAAATTGTTTCAAGTAAAAAAAGTTTATTTACACACTTCACCATAACTATTCATAATTTCATCTTCAATTTTAATTAACTTATCTATACACAAATTATGAGGACGATAATAACATAGATAGTCTCTTATGTCATTTGAATTAACCGTGCTTAAAAAAATGTCTTTTAATTGTTTCGCCAAACTATAATTTTCACGAGTTGATTTCCTAATTGCACTTTCACACTCATCATACCAATCAATAAAGTTTTCTAACCTCACTTCCAACTCGTTGTCAGCAGCCAACCACTTTCTCGGATCCATGATAAGCTAATGAACAAGACTTAGTGTAGGCTGGGACTATTATAGAGTAATTAAGTGGTCTTTCTTCATTAATTGTAGACCGGCAACATGTACGTGCTTTATGCAGTCTCAATGCATGTGCTTTATGCAGTCTTAATGCATGCATGCAATAAACACACTGAATCTCTTTTCCGTTATAGAAGAATCCATAACGAGCAAAGTTTCTTTCCTGCGAATTCGTGTACATTGCGGCCTTTTTCATACTTTGCATTCGATTGTTTTCACAAATGAAATTATTTGTTTGATACATATTTTTAAACAACAAAGAATTATAATGTTGAGCACTGAACAAAGCAAATCGTCCATCTTGTCTATTTTTATGAATGTTACACACACCATAACACCATGAACTAGTGAAAAAGCTGAAATCGGGTTTTGCAAAATCCTCTGGTATACATTGAATGTTAGTATGTAATCTTCTTAAAAACTTTGCTTTCTCAGTTCCTTTTGTGAAAATTTTTTCATAACCTACAAGGTAATCACGTATTAATGAGTCAGTGTATTCTAAATCTCCATCTTCCCATTTTATTTTATGATAGTGACGTTCTAACCATGTCACATCGTTATACAATTTTGCACTCAATTCTGTCTTTGCAAATGGTGATTTGAAATGGAATACAATAAAATTATTAAACTGATCAATTATGGCAAGCTCTTTCACAATAATTTGATTACAATCTTGTTTAAACCAGTGAAGATCAACTGTAGCAATTTTCGTACTCGCTTGCTTGTCAAATTCTTTCTGTTTGGTGGGCTCGTCGAATCCTCCGTCTTTCTCCCCCTCCTCCTCATCCCGTTTCTGCTCCTCCCCCACCTCCTGTGGCTTCTGGATCGGTGTGCTGCACCTTGGTTCATAATAGAAACTATCAGAAACAAGATTGCACTGGATACCAATAGACTGAGTTTGTACTTTGTCCAAAATATCAGAACACAAAGAATAGGACATTTTAGATGTGACCTGTTCAAAGGTGGAACTGATAATGAACCGAATTTGTCAGAGTGCACACCTTATATAATATTGTACGCAGTGCGCTCTATCAATAAAATTACTGAACTTCTTTCACCATGCTCGTCAGAGGTGTGTACTCCATCACACTATCGCTAATTGAAACGCAATAGGCGGAAGTATTTGCAGGTACTGCACTATTAAATTCCATTTCAATACGAACATCTGTCGAAGATTTCAAATGACTTGCTTGGTGTGAACAGTCCACAACAACCAGCGGTGTTGAATCACAAAACGTTTTAAAGTCAATTCCTGTTCTGAGTTCGCTATTGATTGAATGATTATAATACGAGGGCGTGAAATCCAAAAACATCCGGTATAATAGTTCCTTTTTACCTAGCAGATTTTCATATGAATAATACTCGCTGTTCAAATATACTTTTACATTGTAAATACCACAGCTATCAAAATTAGATATTGATTTTTTATTTTTATTCTTACGATTGGTTTGAAATGCAATTATAACGTATTTTGGACTATCAAAAATCGATGTGGTGCGGACTGCCCAAGAATGGTTAAGTGAATTTTGCAAATTTGGTAATTCACAAATTTCCCAATGCCGGAAACCAAATTTCAGTGGAGTGTCAGCATCGAGCAGTCTCAAAAATTCCAGTCTTACGTGATCTTCTAAAGTTATGTAGGGCATTCTCCATTGCAGTTTTGTAATTTTCACACTAACGCTTGCTCCAGTTGCCAACTCAACGCAATTCAGGTCTGTCAGTGACCTCAATAAGACTAGTTCCTGTTTCAAATTCAAAATTATTCTTTGAAAATCTTCAAAAAACGGAAGGATTAATTTCAGCGGTACACAGAAAGTGAATTTATTATCTGTTAGCGCATATCCTGCTCTGTCAAAACCAGCCAGTGATATGTGTTCTTATCGAGCGTATTCTTCACTAGTATAGCTTTAATTGTGGATGTTAATCCATCAATCTTGATTTAGAAATTTGCTGACCTGCTAATTCATATTGTATTTCATCAAGAAGGTTGCCGACTACGTTACTGCTTAATTTATAGTCTGTCGCAACTGGTGGATCAGCCAGCTCTGTTCCCGGTTTTGTACAGCTAACTGTTCCCTCAATAATATAAATGATTTGCAAGGTAAGAATAGACATCTAAAGAATTTATGCCAATACGTGCCTCGTCAGAGTTTTTCATTTCTTGTCCCGAATAAACTGTATGAGTGTGAAATTGGAATTGGTTATAAGTAGATAGTATGATGAGAGAGCTAGAGCACTTTGGAGTGGCTGATATGCTATTTTTCAAATCATTAAAATTAACTCATTTTTACTAATTTTGATAAAATTCATTACATTCTAAGAGAAAATATCATTTTTTCAATGAATTATTCATAAATAACTCAAAATTTCATAATCAAAAATAAGTCAAAAAAACCACTGTTAAGAATCAGAAATTTTTTTGGAGTGACTTATTTTTCAACAAAAATGGGAAATATCATTGAAATTTAATAATTGAGAATCATGATAAATTTTAAAAAATTATGAAAATTCTCTCATTTCTAATATAGGATATTCATCATCTTCTAAACCTTAAAAAACTAATTTTATTTTGAGTTTAAAATTCTTTAATAGATTTTTCATCAAACATTTCTAAATACTTTTTGGTAAATATTATAAATTCTTCTAATTCAACTGACATGAAACATCCATTTTTTGTTTTGATTTTTTCAATATTTAAAATTTCATATTCTTTATTAATTTTAAACTCTTTTTTTTTAGTTATCTTGATTTTTCCATAATTATTGAATTGTTTATTAATGAAGACATTTTTATATTTCTATTATATGGAAAAAATTTTAAGATATTTTATATTTTTATAAATCATTATATTGATACTTGAATCTATTATAATATTCATATTTATTGAAGATATATGTTTGAAAAGTTCAGTCCATCTATCTGTATCAAGAATAATTTTATCATTTCCATTTTGTAAAACTATTTCAGTTTTTTCTCTAACTCCTTTTATAAATACTTGAAATGATTCTGTTAAATTGAATGTTTTAATTTGTTCCATTTATTAAAAAATTTATTTAATAAAAAACATACATCCATTATCTTGAAAATTATGAAGTAATTTTTCAAGATGATGGATGTATTTTCCTTATTGAAAATGGATAGCTTATTCATTATCAAAAATGTAAAAAGAAAACTAAAAATAAGAATCAGAAATAGTTCAAACTAGTAATGTATTATATAGAATAGCAGCTAAATGTTTGGTATGTAAAACTAATAAAAGTAAATTCATAAAATCACCAGTAACTAGAGAAATTATTGAAAATAATTTAACTAAGGAAGAAGAAAAAATTGAAGCTATTGAAATACATAAACCAGTTATAAAAAAATTTAAAAGAAGAAAAATTTTAACATTAGGAATTGATAATTTATGGGCTATAGATCTTATGATATTTGATAAGTATCATGAACAAAATGATGGATATAAATATATTTTGAATGTTATAGATACATTTTCAAAATTGTATGGGTTCAACCATTAAAAAAGAAGAATGGATTAGAAGTAACTAAAGCATTTGAAAAAAAAATTTCGAAAATACCAAAAAAGTCAATCATAAGTCTCCTAATCTTATACATTCTGATGAAGGTCTTGAATTTGAAATAACGATTTAATCAATTATTAAAAAATATAAAATAAAATTATATCATACTGAAAATGAAGAAAAAAGTGCAATAATTGAAAGATTTAATAGAACATTAAATAATAAATTGAAAATTTTTTTTGAAATAAATAAAAATTTTAGATGGATTGATGAATTACAAAACATTATTGAAAAATATAATAATACTAAACATAGTACTATAAAAATGAATCCTATAGATGTTGATGAGAATAAAGAAAATATATTATTGAATACTTTTTTAAATTTCAAAACTTCAAATAATATTATTAAACCAAAGTTTGAAATAGATGATAGAGTTAGAATTCCATCATTTAAAAAATCATTTGAGAATAAATATAAAAAATAATTGGACTAGAGAAATTTTTATTATTACTAAAATTATCTATACAGATCTATAACATATAAATTGAAGGATTAAAATGGTGAAGATATAATGGTAGTTTTTGAAGATGAATTATTTGATAAATTATTTTCATGATTTTTATGATTATTTTTATAAAAATCATTTGAGAATAAATATAAAAAATAATTGGACTAGAGAATTTTTATTATTACTAAAATTATCTATACAGATCCTATAACATATAAATTGAAGGATTTAAATGGTGAAGATATAATTGGTAGTTTTATGAAGATGAATATTGAAGAAAACATTATTATAAAATATATAATTTTTTTATATATATAGAGGAAAATAAAAATCATATATGTTCAAGATGTAAAAAAATAATGAATACATGAAAACATGTTCAAAATGTGCAATAGATATAAACTCATGATAATTTTTATAAAAGTAAAACTTGTAAAATAATATATCAAGTTGGTGTAAAGAATGTGATATTAAAAAAGTTAGAAATTACTATTATAAAAATAAAGATAAAATTTTAGAAAAAGTTAGATGTGATGTATGTGATGAATTCATTACTAAAACATATATGAAAAAACATCAAGAAATGGAAAGTCATATTTCAAATCTAAAAAAAATAATTTAAGTTTCATTTAAAAGTGAATTTATATGTTCAATTTTAGATTCAAAATCTTTTAATTTATCATTTATTTCATTTCCAAGATGTTATATGTATCCTGATTTCTATCTATACTACTTATCAAGTTTTTCAAATAAGATATGAATAGCTTTATTAAGTTTTTCATCTAAATTTTTCATAAAATTTTTAAAATAATCCATTGTTATAAACTCTTCATTAAGTTTTTTATCTAAATTTTTATAGAATTTTTAAAATGATCCATTGTTATAGACTCTTTCATTATATTATCAATTTCATGTTTACATTCTTTTATAATATTTTGTAATTCATCAATTTCAATTTTTGTTCTGATTTTATATCATCACAAATTGATTGAATATCAATGAATGATAAGGAACCATATTTATTATTAAAATTTTTTTGTGAAATTATTTTTGAATTACATCCTTCTGAAAATAATTTCAAAGCATATAAACAAAGATGTCCACATATTGGTGGATCATAATCGGTTTGTATTTCATCTGTTGAAATAAAAATTTTATCATTCAATAAATATTTTTGTAATTCTAATGGTGGATTAGCATTTCCATAACTATCAAAATAAAGTACATTATTATTTTTTTCATATAACAAGTCCATATGTTCCTGTAGAAAACATACTATCTAAATTAATAATTCCACATTCAATGTTCATATGGTTATCAATTGGGAGATTATCTCTCATAGAAATTCCTTTAAAATATTTTAATTTTCTTGAATAATTTTAATCACTAAAGATAGATAATGGAGTTATTTCTGGTTTTTTGAAGTAAATTAGAAAAAATTGAATCAATTTTTTTATTTATAAAGATTCAAGTCCTTTACCTGTTTGATCATTTTTAATAATATCATCAAGTTCTCTATCTATGAGATTATGTAACCAAGGAACAAGTTTTTCTTTAATTAGTGGAGCTAAATCATTTCTTAAATAAGGTGTTACAGTTTTAACTAATGGAATATTATTTTCAGCTTTTGTTATTAAATCATTTAATAGACCATTACCGATTTGATTATATAATAAGGATAATCTTACACCTTTTTATTTTTTAAAGCTTTATTTGAATTTTTATATTGTACATTGGTAATAAAATTTCATTTTCACCTGATGATAATTGATCATATTTTAATCCTATTGTTATAGTTTTATGTTCCTTTTGTGCTATTCTAAATTATTTTTTGTCTTTCTGATAGATTGACTTTATATTTTATTAAATCCATTTATTATAAAAAAATTTAAATCAAATTAATACTATTTCTATTAATATCATATAGGAAGTGCATTTCATAAATAACAATTTAAAACATTTAAAACAATAACATATGCAATTGTACCATTATTAGCATTTGTAGCTGTTACTGGATTTGAAAAATCAAGTTCTATTAATATATCGCTTTTTATTTGTCCTAAATTTGTAGGGTGTAAATGTGTATCAATTACAACAATAGGATATTGTTATAAAATAATCATAATTTAAATATACTTCATCATCTCTAAACATTACTCTTCTAAAATTCTGATACATATCATATAAAATAGCTGTTTTTTTATCAGTAAAATCAAAATTTTCTAATTCATAAGGATATCTTTCACCATTATTTTTACAATAGCATTTTTCAATTGAACATTATCAAAAGTTGAAGGATCTTCTTTTGATCATTTAATTTATCAGTTTGTAAACATATAACTATGAATTTTGGATTATAGATTTCTAAATGAAGTTGTAATATCAAAACTAAATGTTGATCCAAATACACCTTTTTTATCTATACATTGCCATTGGAAGTAGTCATATTTCAATTTTTTGTCATCACTTAATGATTTAATTATTAATGATTTGTATTTTTGCAATATTGAGAATTCCACTATTGGAACTCTTAAATTAAATGTTTCAATTATAATCTTACCTTCTTGTGGTTCAATTGCTCCTTGTGTTGTATCTTTCCATCTAAAGATAGCATCATGATCTTCAGCTCTAGTGAATATTATTTCAAAACCACCTTTATACATCGGATATTGGATGATCAAGAAATCCTAAAACCAATTGTCCTAATGTACATAGAACTTCAAATTTTCCACCAGTAAATTTTGAAATGAATCCTGTATTATTTAATGTTTGTTTATGTCCATATTATAACTTATTAATCTTTTATAGTACTAGTATTCCGGAAAATCAATGAAATCTATTAAAGTATTATGTTTTCTAAGTTCAATTCTTGAAAATAGATATGGTAAAAAATTATCAATCAATTTAATTGTTGAATTATCTCCATAATCACCTCCTCCAGCTTTCTTAATTAATTTACCAGTTACATGAATTTGAAATTTAGAATTATAAAATGAGTCTCCATGATCTATTTTTAAAATTGTATAATTATTTGGTGAATTAGAATTCAATTCACTGACAGGATTTATAGTCCTGTATTCACTTTTAATTATATCACTAAAAAACTCATCAAATATCTTATTCATTTATTATAAAAAATTTTATATATTTTATTTTTTAAGACCTAAATAAATAATATTATTTACATCAGGATTTACTATTAAATTATTATTTTGATCAGTAATTGAAATTACTATTTCTTGAATTTTATGTAAATTTTTTTCAATGGAACAAATATTTTATGATTTGGTTGAATTGAATTTTAGATCCACGAATTGTATTATGAAAAAACTGATATAGTAACTCTTTCTCATAATGTTTATGTGAATGATTTTCATGATTACTAAGACTCTTCTCTTCTAAATTACAATGTATTTCAATTACATCAACTGATCTTAAATTTTGAATTTTTTCATTATAGAATGTATCACGATAAATTATATCATTTTTGTTAATCCTAATAAATTTTTCATTGATTCTGAAAATCCAAATAGATAATGAGATGTAATAAATTGAATTTTATTATCATCTCTACTAATAATAACATTATAATCTTCATTTTCCATATGAATATTATGATTGTTTGTATTCTTTCTAGAGTATAGTAATTTTTGGAAAATTAATAGTTTTATAATTTTTTCTTTCTTTTCTTTATAATATATTTGACCATCTTCTCTTAAATTATAAATATTGTTATCAGAATAAAATCCTAATAATGTTAATTTATAATTATCTTCTTCATTGATATATATTGGATGCTCCAGATGCAATCTCAATTAGAATTGAACCACTTATTTTTAATAATTTCATTTATAATAAAATAATTTCAAATAAATAATGGATATAACAAATTTTTATGAAGAAAAAATTAATAATTCATTATTACCACATCCATTGAGAGCTATTATTATGGTAGTTCTGGTAGTGGAGAAACTAATTTATTATTAAATTGAATTTATAGAAAAGAAAGTGGCTTAAAATTTTATATCTTATGTTTTTGGTAAATCACTAGAACAAAGATCATATACAGATCTACAAAACATTATCAAAAAATTGAAAATAAAATAAAAACTCAAATAGCTTTTTTCTATAATTCTTGTGATGAATTAATTTCAATAGATGAATGTAATGAAAATTCATTAATTATATTTGATGATTGTCTAATGGAAGAACAAACAAAATTAAAGAATATTTTATAAGAGGAAGACATAAAAATATCTCATGTATCTATTTAAGTCAAAGTTATAGTCATTTAGATTTAGGAGTTATAAGAAATAATGTAAATTTATTATTTATTTTTAGAAAAATAAATATTATACTAACGAATTTATGATGATCATGTAGGATCAGAAATGAGTTTTAATGAATTTCAAATTTTATGTAGAAAATGTTGGGATGAGCCTTATGGTTTCATCACAATAGATATGACTAGAAAATCATGTGATGGAAAATATAAACTAATGTTGAAAAATGATATATTGAATAAAAAACGTACATTTAACGTTATAAAAAATTAACGTTCAAAAACAGACATTTAAATTATGAAAAATTAACGTTCAAAAACAGACATTGATGTTATAAAAAATTAACGTTCAAAAACAGACATTTAACATTATAAAAAATTAATGTTCAAAAACAAACTCAATGTTATAAAAAATTACCGTTATAAGAAATTAACGTTCAAAAACAACATTCAACGTTATAAAAAATAACATTCAAAAACATACATTTAACGTTATAAAAAATTAACGTTTTAAAAACGTTTATTTAACTTTTTTTTAAATAATAATGATTTGTTTATAAATGAAGAATCTAAAAAATGAAGATTTGAAAAAGTTAAATCAAATTGAAAAAGTTATTACAAAGATTCAAAGAAGGTGGAAAAGAACAAATAAAAGAAAGAGATAAAATTGAACAAAAGAGTAAACTTATTAAAAGATCCATATAATGGATTATAATTTAATGAATCAATGATGAATAAGAAAAAAGATGAAATTACATTATCAGAAGCTAAACATGTTCATAATTAGAAAAAAAACTTAAAGATGATTTAAATACATATTCGTGAAGGAATAGAATTGAAAGAAAGAGAAAAAAATATAACCAATAGTTAAAGCTTTAAAAGAAATAGAATTAATGATGATGATAGAAAAGTTGAAAATTCAAAGATATTCAAATTTTAATCCAAAAATAGTTAGTACTCCATTTTTCAAAAATCCAATTTGAAGATGAAGATGAAAATGATTTTCATTATAATGAATCTACATCTACAATTGAAGATCCAATAACACCTGAAAAAGAAACTTTTAAAACTAATAAATCTTTGAAAAAAAATCATGGAATCATCTATTATTAATATTGGATCAATTGCTTCAAAATTTTTACCAAGAGCACATGATAAACAATTTGGTATTGGTATGATGAAGATATCGAAGAATGGAAAATTGGTAATTATCCTATGACTGTTGATATAGATGATATTATAATAAAATATGATGAAAATGAAGAAAAATATAAAGGTACAGAAGGTTTATAGAGACTTTTAACTAGAAATGATTATTTAGAACATAATATGATGTTCACAAATGATGATTGGAATAATTATAAGAACATCATGATAAAAACTTATTCTCCATTTCAAAATAATGATCCAAAAAGTAGAAAACCAAAATCAAGTAAAGGTAGAAAAGGGAAATTAGTTAAAACTATTTGGGAAGAACTTATTAATCAGAAAGGATCTGGAGTATTAGAATTTAATCATCAAAACCAATTGAATATAGATATGTTAATAATTTAAATGAAATAATTAAAAGAATAAATTATATTTCAGCACAAGAAAATGCTGGAAATAATAGTTTTCATAATGGAAAATGTCTCTTGGTTAAATTTATGAATGATAGACTTACAGAAATGATTGATACATCAAATAGTACTAAATATTTAATTAGATGTATGTCTTTATCACCTGAAAATGTTATAGGATCTGGTTTAGTTAATGATTTTATAAATAATTTACCTTTTGAGTT